>NC_053489.1:1367341-1561412 GCF_905171775.1 Rana temporaria | reverse complement strand
AGCGGGATGGGAACTAGCTCCTTCACAGTGAGCCGTCTAGTTCCCATCCCTCTAAATGACCTGTATGGTAATAATGAAGAAAGGTCATTTAGCAGGATAGGAACTAGCTCCTTCATAGTGAACTGTCTAGTTCCCATCCCTCTAAATGACCTGTATGGTAATAATGAAGAAAGGTCATTTAGCAGGATAGGAACTAGCTCCTTCATAGTGAGCCGTCTAGTTCCCATCCCTCTAAATGACCATAATGAAGAAAGGTAATTTAGCGGGATAGGAACTAGCTCCCTCATAGTGAGCCGTCTAGTTCCCATCCCTCTAAATGACCTGTATGGTAATAATGAGGAAAGGTCATTTAGCGGAATGGGAACTAGCTCCTTCATAGTGAGCCGTCTAGTTCCCATCCCTCTAAATGACCTGTATGGTAATAATGAAGAAAGGTCATTTAGCAGGATAGAAACTAGCTCCTTTATAGTGAACCGTCTAGTTCCCATCCCTCTATATGACCTGTATGGTAATAATGAAGAAAGGTCATTTAGCGGGATGGGAACTAGCTCCCTCATAGTGAGCCGTCTAGTTCCCATCCCTCTATATGACCTGTATGGTAATAATGAAGAAAGGTCATTTAGCAGGATAGGAACTAGCTCCCTCATAGTGAGCGGTCTAGTTCCCATCCCTCTATATGACCTGACCACTAGGGGGCAAAAAGGTTATTCTGTGGGATGGGAACTAGCCTGTTCACAGTGAGCAGGCTAGTTCCCATCCTCAGAATTGACTAGGTGAATCTGCAGGATGGGAACTAGCTCCCTCACAGTGAACTGTCTAGTTCCCATCCCTCTAAATGACCTGTATGGTAATAATGAAGAAAGGTCATTTAGCAGGATGGGAACTAGCTCCTTCACAGTGAGCCGTCTAGTTCCCATCTCTCTAAATGACCTGTATGGTAATAATAAAGAAAGGTCATTTAGCAGGATAGGAACTAGCTCCTTCATAGTGAGACGTCTAGTTCCCATCCCTCTAAATGACCATAATGAAGAAAGGTAATTTAGCGGGATAGGAACTAGCTCCCTCACAGTGAGCTGTCTAGTTCCCATCCCTCTAAATGACCTGTATGGTAATAATGAGGAAAGGTCATTTAGCGGAATGGGAACTAGCTCCTTCATAGTGAGCCGTCTAGTTCCCATCCCTCTAAATGACCTGTATGGTAATAATGAAGAAAGGTCATTTAGCAGGATAGAAACTAGCTCCTTCATAGTGAACCGTCTAGTTCCCATCCCTCTAAATGACCTGTATGGTAATAATGAAGAAAGGTCATTTAGCAGGATAGGAACTAGCTCCTTCATAGTGAGCTGTCTAGTTCCCATCCCTCTAAATGACCTGTATGGTAATAATGAAGAAAGGTCATTTAGCAGGATGGGAACTAGCTCCTTCACAGTGAGCCGTCTAGTTCCCATCTCTCTAAATGACCTGTATGGTAATAATAAAGAAAGGTCATTTAGCAGGATAGGAACTAGCTCCTTCATAGTGAGACGTCTAGTTCCCATCCCTCTAAATGACCATAATGAAGAAAGGTAATTTAGCGGGATAGGAACTAGCTCCCTCACAGTGAGCTGTCTAGTTCCCATCCCTCTAAATGACCTGTATGGTAATAATGAGGAAAGGTCATTTAGCGGAATGGGAACTAGCTCCTTCATAGTGAGCCGTCTAGTTCCCATCCCTCTAAATGACCTGTATGGTAATAATGAAGAAAGGTCATTTAGCAGGATAGAAACTAGCTCCTTCATAGTGAACCGTCTAGTTCCCATCCCTCTAAATGACCTGTATGGTAATAATGAAGAAAGGTCATTTAGCAGGATAGGAACTAGCTCCCTCATAGTGAGCGGTCTAGTTCCCATCCCTCTATATGACCTGACCACTAGGGGGCAAAAAGGTTATTCTGTGGGATGGGAACTAGCCTGTTCACAGTGAGCAGGCTAGTTCCCATCCTCAGAATTGACTAGGTGAATCTGCAGGATGGGAACTAGCTCCCTCACAGTGAACTGTCTAGTTCCCATCCCTCTAAATGACCTGTATGGTAATAATGAAGAAAGGTCATTTAGCAGGATAGGAACTAGCTCCTTCATAGTGAACCGTCTAGTTCCCATCCCTCTAAATGACCTGTATGGTAATAATGAAGAAAGGTCATTTAGCAGGATAGGAACTAGCTCCTTCATAGTGAGCTGTCTAGTTCCCATCCCTCTAAATGACCTGTATGGTAATAATGGAGAAAGGTCATTTAGCAGGATGGGAACTAGCTCCTTCACAGTGAGCCGTCTAGTTCCCATCTCTCTAAATGACCTGTATGGTAATAATAAAGAAAGGTCATTTAGCAGGATAGGAACTAGCTCCTTCATAGTGAGCCGTCTAGTTCCCATCCCTCTATATGACCTGTATGGTAATAATGAAGAAAGGTCATTTAGCGGGATAGGAACTAGCTCCCTCACAGTGAGCTGTCTAGTTCCCATCCCTCTAAATGACCTGTATGGTAATAATGAGGAAAGGTCATTTAGCAGGATGGGAACTAGCTCCTTCACAGTGAGCCGTCTAGTTCCCATCTCTCTAAATGACCTGTATGGTAATAATAAAGAAAGGTCATTTAGCAGGATAGGAACTAGCTCCTTCATAGTGAGACGTCTAGTTCCCATCCCTCTAAATGACCATAATGAAGAAAGGTAATTTAGCGGGATAGGAACTAGCTCCCTCACAGTGAGCTGTCTAGTTCCCATCCCTCTAAATGACCTGTATGGTAATAATGAGGAAAGGTCATTTAGCGGAATGGGAACTAGCTCCTTCATAGTGAGCCGTCTAGTTCCCATCCCTCTAAATGACCTGTATGGTAATAATGAAGAAAGGTCATTTAGCAGGATAGAAACTAGCTCCTTCATAGTGAACCGTCTAGTTCCCATCCCTCTAAATGACCTGTATGGTAATAATGAAGAAAGGTCATTTAGCAGGATAGGAACTAGCTCCCTCATAGTGAGCGGTCTAGTTCCCATCCCTCTATATGACCTGACCACTAGGGGGCAAAAAGGTTATTCTGTGGGATGGGAACTAGCCTGTTCACAGTGAGCAGGCTAGTTCCCATCCTCAGAATTGACTAGGTGAATCTGCAGGATGGGAACTAGCTCCCTCACAGTGAACTGTCTAGTTCCCATCCCTCTAAATGACCTGTATGGTAATAATGAAGAAAGGTCATTTAGCAGGATAGGAACTAGCTCCTTCATAGTGAACCGTCTAGTTCCCATCCCTCTAAATGACCTGTATGGTAATAATGAAGAAAGGTCATTTAGCAGGATAGGAACTAGCTCCTTCATAGTGAGCTGTCTAGTTCCCATCCCTCTAAATGACCTGTATGGTAATAATGGAGAAAGGTCATTTAGCAGGATGGGAACTAGCTCCTTCACAGTGAGCCGTCTAGTTCCCATCTCTCTAAATGACCTGTATGGTAATAATAAAGAAAGGTCATTTAGCAGGATAGGAACTAGCTCCTTCATAGTGAGACGTCTAGTTCCCATCCCTCTAAATGACCATAATGAAGAAAGGTCATTTAGCGGGATAGGAACTAGCTCCCTCACAGTGAGCTGTCTAGTTCCCATCCCTCTAAATGACCTGTATGGTAATAATGAGGAAAGGTCATTTAGCGGAATGGGAACTAGCTCCTTCATAGTGAGCCGTCTAGTTCCCATCCCTCTAAATGACCTGTATGGTAATAATGAAGAAAGGTCATTTAGCAGGATAGAAACTAGCTCCTTCATAGTGAACCGTCTAGTTCCCATCCCTCTAAATGACCTGTATGGTAATAATGAAGAAAGGTCATTTAGCAGGATAGGAACTAGCTCCCTCATAGTGAGCGGTCTAGTTCCCATCCCTCTATATGACCTGACCACTAGGGGGCAAAAAGGTTATTCTGTGGGATGGGAACTAGCCTGTTCACAGTGAGCAGGCTAGTTCCCATCCTCAGAATTGACTAGGTGAATCTGCAGGATGGGAACTAGCTCCCTCACAGTGAACCGTCTAGTTCCCATCCCTCTAAATGACCTGTATGGTAATAATGAAGAAAGGTCATTTAGCAGGATAGGAACTAGCTCCTTCATAGTGAACCGTCTAGTTCCCATCTCTCTAAATGACCTGTATGGTAATAATGAAGAAAGGTCATTTAGCAGGATAGGAACTAGCTCCTTCATAGTGAGCTGTCTAGTTCCCATCCCTCTATATGACCTGTATGGTAATAATGAAGAAAGGTAATTTAGCAGGATAGGAACTAGCTCTCTCATAGTGAGCCGTCTAGTTCCCATCCCTCTAAATGACCTGACCACTAGGGGGCAAAAAGGTTATTCTGTGGGATGGGAACTAGCGTGTTCAGAGTGAGCAGGCTAGTTCCCATCCTCAGAATTGACTAGGTGAATCTGCAGGATGGGAACTAGCTGCTTCATTGTGAACTGGCTAGTTCCCATCCTTATACATAACCTGACCACTAGGGGGCAAAAAGGTTATTCTGTGGGATGGGAACTAGCCTGTTCACAGTGAGCAGGCTAGTTCCCATCCTCAGAATTGACCAGGTTAATCTGGAGGATGGGAACTAGTCGCAACCCTGACATCACTTCCTGTCTGTATCTCACATCACTTCCTGTCTGTATCTGACATCACTTCCTGTCTGTATCTCACATCACTTCCTGTCTGTATCTCACATCACTGGCTGCAGAGTGGAGATCCAGAGATGACAGGAAGCACGTGACCTCCACTACAGTTATTTTTTTTCTTTACTGAGAAAATTGAGTACTGTCCGTGATACTCTTTTTATTTGCACTAACTTTACTGAACTTTATGGTGAATCTCTGCAGCTGGAGCTCCACTACAGGAAGTGGAGGTCACATGATTCCTGTGTAGAGTGGAGCTCCAATACAGGAAGTGGAGGTCACATGATTCCTGTGTAGAGTGGAGCTCCAATACAGGAAGTGGAGGTCACATGATTCCTGTGTAGAGTGGAGCTCCAATACAGGAAGTGGAGGTCACATGATTCCCGTTAGTTAGAGACGTCATTTACGTGGGGTCATGTTTTATTTACATAAAACACGCCCACCTCTTCAGAATTTAAAATTTGGCGCGCTTACGCTACGCCGCCGTAACTTAGGGCGCAGATTCTTTGTGAATCCAGCCCCAGCCTCACTAAGTTACTGCGGCGTAGCGTATCTCAGATACGCTCCGCCCGCATAAACTTACGGCGGGCTTTATGAATCTAGCCCACTGTGTTTATAAGATCGGACTGGGAGCGTCACCTGGATCACATCCGGATCGGCATGACAATAGAGAAGGCCATTCATCAGTACTGCTGCTAGTTGACCGAGAGGCGACTTCGCTGTCTACAACCAATAGTGCCAGCCCCCCTCCCCCCCGCATGCACCCATAAGACCCATAATGTAACCAGCACTGGGTCCCCCCTGCCATGGAGACAGAAATGCCAGAACAACGCTATGACAAACAGATGCCCCCACGGTGGCAGAACACCAGGGCTGATCACAAGTGTGACCTTTGCACCCATGGTAATTCTGCCACTGCGTTGGCCCCTTATATGGAATTCCCTGGTGTGCTGGTGACATATCTATTGCTTTCTGTCACCGGGGGATGGGCCCAAGATGGTAGGAAGGGAGCCCACTGCAGAACACATGAAAGGGCCCCGCAACAGGAGTAAAGAGCCCCAGGATCAGTGGGGAGGGCCATGGGACCAGAGAAAAGGGCCCGGGACCAATTAAATCATGGGGGCCATCAAGGCTTTTTGCACGAGGGCCCTAAAGGTTCACTGAACAGGCAGCATTTATTGGCTCTGAACAGGCTGCATTGATGGGCACTGGTGAGGCTGCATTGATGGACACTAATTGGGCTGCATTTATGGGCACTGGTGAGGCTGCATTGTTGGACACTGGTGAGGCTGCATTGATGGACACTGGTGAGGCTGCATTGATGGGCACTGGTGAGGCTGCATTGATGGGCACTGGTGAGGCTGCATTGATGGGCACTGGTGAGGCTGCATTGATGGACACTGGTGAGGCTGCATTGATGGGCACTGGTGAGGCTGCATTGATGGGCACTGGTGAGGCTGCATTGATGGGCACTGGTGAGGCTGCATTGATGGACACTGGTGAGGCTGCATTGATGGGCACTGGTGAGGCTGCATTGATGGGCACTGGTGAGGCTGCATTGATGGGCACTGGTGAGGCTGCATTGATTGGCACTGGTAAGTATAATACACTCTTTAAATATTCTTTGTAATCGGAGAGAAAGAGAGGGAAAGCAGTGACTGGAGAAATACGAGGCTCTGAAGAACTCTTCCCACTTCTCTATGTGAGTAATACAGGACTGACCTTACAGCATGGGGGGGAGGAGTCTGCTTGTAAGATGCTCAGGTGCAGCAGATCCACAGCCGTGGAACTACAGGTCTCAGCAGCAGTCTGTAGGAAAGAAACTCACTCAGCGATACTGCAGTCACTACTTAGATAGGTAGGTGCCCTCTCACCACTGTGGATCCCAGCTGGCTGGCAGACTCCGTCCGGAAACCCCTCCTGGTGCCTCCGTCAATGAAGATAGATCCACCACGCCATGCTGCCACTCCAGATGGGCAGGGAAGCAGATAACCCCAAATGCTCCAAAGCGCAGGCCGATCCACCCACTCGATTAGCAGGGCCGTCCACAAATATCCCTCTGGGGCAGTCGATCCGACTCTCCGCTGTAGGCCGCAGTCTCCCACTCCTGGTCACACACACAGACCTCCTGCTGGCAATTGAATGGCGTCCAGAGAGGCCAAAAACAGGCCACACCTGTCCTTTTATCTCTCTACCAACAGGCTGTTCTGTAACTTGGCATTGTGGGTCTGTGACCTGGCATTGTGGGTCTGTGACCTGACATTGTGGGTCTGTGACCTGGCATTGTGGGTCTGTAACTTGGCATTGTGGGTCTGTGACCTGACATTGTGGGTCTGTGACCTGGCATTGTGGGTCTGTGACCTGGCATTGTGGGTCTGTGACCTGGCATTGTGGGTCTGTAACTTGGCATTGTGGGTCTGTGACCTGACATTGTGGGTCTGTGACCTGGCATTGTGGGTCTGTGACCTGGCATTGTGGGTCTGTGACCTGGCATTGTGGGTCTGTAACTTGGCATTGTGGGTCTGTGACCTGGCATTGTGGGTCTGTGACCTGGCATTGTGGGTCTGTGACCTGGCATTGTGGGTCTGTGACCTGGCATTGTGGGTCTGTAACTTGGCATTGTGGGTCTGTGACCTGACATTGTGGGTCTGTGACCTGGCATTGTGGGTCTGTGACCTGACATTGTGGGTCTGTGACCTGGCATTGTGGGTCTGTGACCTGGCATTGTGGGTCTGTGACCTGGCATTGAGACAAGTTCGTAGCTGCAATGCAATGGAGGCGGAGGACAGCATGACAGGGTGTAGGGAACTTAGGTGAAGAAAGGGTTAAAGTTAGAGGGGGTGGTTAATAGGATCCTAGAAATTAACTATTGGAGGAGGTGAGGAGTGGGGGAGGAGAGTTCAGTTAGCTAGGTGATGCTGGAGGAGGGGCATCGTCAGTCCGGGGGAAGAAGCAAGGAGAGAAGTGTCTGTGTATCGGTTCAGCGCTCCGGGTCATCTGTGGAAAGGCAAGGAAGGGGAAAAAAGATGTCAGAGGTAGCCGGGTTGTTAGCGCAGCTTCAAGCTGTTGCAGAGGTCCACGGTGCGGACTGGCTGCAAAGCCAGATCACCGCCACTCTGCGGGGGGTACAGCAGGCCCCGGTCGGTTCCAGGCCTGCTTCAACGCGCGCGAGGCGGTCGATTCCGCCGGAGCGCTTCAGCCCTGATAACACCCCCAGGTCACAGCGGGGGGGCGGGAAGCGCGCAGCGCGGGGGAGCCTCTCGGGTGCCCAGGCCTACCTCCCCTGTGTTGGTGCAGGCCCAGATTCACATGGCTGTCCCCGGTGGCGATGTTCCGGTCGGGGGGGCGGCCCGGCGTGGGAAGGACCCTCAGACAGGCGCCGGCCTAGCTCGGGGCACAGGCGGTGGCCTCGCACGCGGTGGGGATGCGTTCAGTGATGCGGATGGAGCGACACCAGGCCAGTCACGTCAGTCGGGAGGTCCCGCCTCCAGGCACCGTTCGGAGTCTGGGAGGGTTGACCGGAGGGGCAGTGGTGCTCAGGCTGCAGCCGCAGTGCTGAGGGATAATCTGATTGAAGAGTTCAGCAGCGATGGAGACGAGAGCCCTCGGGGGGTGGTGGCTCCCGTACCTGTCACAACGCCAGCTGTGTCCAGCGGTCGGGGAAGGAGTGAGGAGGTTCGTCAACGACCACACGGGCAGGCGGCGACCGGTTCCAGCAGCAGTGAAGAGGGGGAGCTGCCGGAGGACCCCGCGGAGGATGGACGATATGGGAACCCGTCGGCTGGAGGACCTTCACGGCCGCGCCGAACCGGTAAGACTGCATCAAAATTGGTTGCGGGGGGTAGGGGTGGGGTTAGTGCGCAGGACTTTAGTGGGGGGGGTGGCGGTGCTTAGTCCCTCAGGGGAGGGGGGTGTGTGGGATGCCTTAAGGGAATTGTTACGTAGGCTAGATGGGGGTGCTCCTCAGGTTGCGAGCCCGCTGGGTCCTTGGGTCCCCCCGGTTCCAGTACCCCCCCCCTCGGTTCCTGCCCCCGCCGCTCAGGCGCTGACAGCGGCAGTTGTCCCTCCCCCGGTGCCGGCGAATCCAGGGACGGGCGTGGCAGGGACACAGACGGACAAGGACGGCGTGGGAACGGCGGCGGAACGCAAGGAAAAAGACAAGGACAAAGACGGGGACAAGGTGCGGCTGGATGACGCGGCTAGGGGGGAAATTTACATTTGCTTTGAAGGGCCGTTGGGTGCCCATCTTAAGCCAGAGGTGAGGGAAAAAATTCAGAAGGACGAGTTTGTGGAAATATTTTCCCTGCTCCCGTTGGAAAAATTTCACCTAGACCGGGTGAAGCCGGACGAGAGCAAAAAGGATAAGGAAGAAAAACGTTGGTATAGGCTCATTCCGCGGACGTTTACGAATTGGCTACAGGCGTTTGCGATTCTGGCTAGCGTGATCGGGGAAAAGGCCCCCGAGAACTGCACGGCCCTATTCTGTTACCTTGATGCCATTCACGAAGCGCATAGGGTGTACGGGGGTTTGGCGTGGTTGAGGTATGACGAACAGTTTCGTCAGCGCAAGGCAGTGCGTCCCTCCATCCGCTGGGACCATAAGGACATTAGCCTGTGGATGAGGTTGATGACCTCGACCAGGGCTGCGGGCCAGTCCTTTCCTGGGGGGGCCGGCGGCGCTTCCTCCGCGGGATCGCCGGCCCTCAAAAAGAAAGGGGTGTGCTGGCAGTTCAACGACGGAACCTGTCGTTTTGGAGGATCATGCCGCTTCAAGCACGAGTGCTCAGGGTGTGGTGGGTCGCACGCGTTCAATAGGTGTTTCAAACAGGGGAAGCGGGCCGGAGATGGCGCTGGAAAAGGGAATGACGCCAGTGAGGCTGGAAAGGATGCTGCCTTTTCTAAGTAAGTATCCGGACAGGGCGGCGGCGCATTTGCTAGAGCAGGGGTTCGGGGAGGGTTTCGTGATTCCGAGTTCGTTAGCGGAGGTCCCTCCGGTGGCGGACAATTTGCGGTCAGCTCTGCGACATCCGGGGGTGGTGTCGGCTAAGCTGGCCAAGGAGGTGGCGCTCGGCCGGATGGCCGGCCCGTTTCGGGAACCACCTGTGGGGGGTTTGGTGGTGTCCCCGTTGGGCGTAGTTCCGAAGAAGGAAGTGGGTCAATTTCGGATGATACATCATCTGTCGCACCCAAAAGGGGGGTCGGTCAACGATGGTATTGATCCGCAGAGTTGTGCGGTTACCTATACATCATTTGATGCGGCGGTGTCTTGGGTTAGAAAGTACGGGAAAGGGGCTTTGATGGCAAAGACGGATGTGGAATCCGCCTTCAGGCTGTTACCGGTGCACCCCACTAGTTTGCGTTTGCTGGGGTGCCACTGGCAGGGGGAGTATTTTGTTGATCGTTGCCTGCCGATGGGTTGTTCCATATCGTGCGCTTTGTTTGAGACGTTTAGCTCGTTCTTTGAATGGGCGGTCAGGGAGGTGGCGGGGGTGAATTCCGTCATCCACTATTTGGATGACTTCTTGTGCATAGGACCCCCGGACTTCCGCTGTTGCGGGGTTCTGTTAGGTACGGTACAGTATTTGGCGGAACGTTTTGGGATCCCCTTGGCCCCCGACAAAACGGAGGGCCCTGCGTCTGAGCTGGTGTTCTTGGGGATCACCATTGACTCGGTGGCGATGGAATGTAGGCTACCAGAGGATAAGGTGTTGGCTTTGAGGAGGGAGGTCAGTGAGGCCCGGGTGAAGCGGAAGATTCGATTGAAGGAGCTCCAATCCTTGTTGGGAAAGTTAAATTTCGCGTGTCGGATTATTCCCATGGGACGCATTTTCAGCCGAAGGCTTTCAGGGGCCACGGCCGGGGTCCGGGTGCCGAACCATTTTGTGCGCCTGACCAATGAACTGAGAGACGATCTGAGGGTTTGGGGAACGTTCCTGGACTCTTTCAATGGTCGTTCGATGTGGCAGACGGGGCCGGTCAGCAACGCCGACCTGGCTCTATTTACCGATGCGGCAGGGTCAGTGGGCTATGGGGCCTATTTCCACGGACGGTGGAGCGCGGAGCCTTGGCCGGAGTCTTGGAGGGCAGCAGGGTTCCTCCGGAACCTGGTGCTGCTGGAGTTGTTCCCCATCGTGGTGGCGATGGAATTGTGGGGGGAGTTCTTCAGGAATAAAAAGGTGCGCTTCAATTGCGACAACATGGGGGTGGTATGGGCGATCAACAGCATATCGGCATCCTCGCCCCCGGTGATTAGGTTATTGCGGTACTTGGTACTTAAGTGTCTCAAAGTGAATGCCTTGATATATGCGGTGCACATTCCTGGGGTGGATAACAGATTGGCGGATGCTTTATCTCGTTTCCAGTGGGCGGAATTCCGGATCTTGGCGCCAGGGGCAGAAGGGCAGGGGGAACCCTGCCCTCAGAAGTTGTGGGACGTTGCACTGGAGTCGCCACAGGATTGATTCGGCAGTCGATCAGCGAGGGAACGTGGCGAGCTTACTCTAAGGTGTGGCAGGAATGGTCCGCACTGAGGGAGGAGGTAGGAGGGTCGGAAGATCCAGAAGACCTGCAGGCGTTGGTCTTATACTTTGTGTGCTGCAATTACGAGAGGGGAACCTCGGGTGGCGCCATTAGCAAAAAGATGGCGGCTTTGGCTTTTTTATTTCAGATGGCGGGCCTCAGGGATTTTACAAAATCCTTTGTGGTGCGCAGGGTGCTAAAGGGATACAGGAAGGGCAGTTCTACACGGGATTCCAGGCGTCCGGTGTCGTTCGCAGTACTGGGTACGATATTGGGGAATTTGGAAAAGGTTTGCGCATCGCTTTATGAGCGGATACTTTTTCGGGCTGTTTTCGTTCTGGCCTTTTTTGGGGCGTTCAGGGTGGGGGAATTAGTTTCCCCCTCCAAGTTGGTGGGGGGAGGACTACAAATGCAGGACGTTAGGTGCCTGGAGGAATCGGTGGTGATTTGGCTTAGGCGTTCGAAGACGGATCAACTAGGTAGGGGCGTAAAAATAGAGTTGTTCCGGGGAAATTGTCCACTAACATGCCCGGTTGAGGTGGTAAGACGGTTTTTGGGCGTTCGCCCAAAAGGGGGGGAGGTTCTGTTCATCCATCAAAAAGGGGAATGTTTGTCTAGGTTCCAGTTTACGGCGGTGTTCCGTAAATGTCTGAAGGAGGGGGGTTTAGTCCCGGGGGAATATTCGGCGCATTCGTTTCGAATAGGGGCAGCAACGGAAGCGGCAAGGGGAGGCCTGCCTGCAGATTCTGTAAAGCGGATTGGCAGATGGGAGTCTAATAGATATAAACTGTATGTACGGCCTCATTTGTTGTAAACAATGAGGTATCGGTGGTTGACAATGCTGATGTTAATGTTTTCGGGGGGTTGTTTTTTGGTCCTGCTGGGTATTGTTTTTCTCTTTTATGTCTTTACAGATCCCCAAGGTTGTCTGATTTGGATCCTAGGACATTCATTTGTGTTTTGGGGGGCAAGAAGGGCGGATGTCAAGCCTGGGGGGAGACAGCTGGGGGTGCCCAGGGAGGAAGGAAGGGTACGATGGATAGGGATTAGGGGTCTCATGTGGCAGAAGGTGTTACCCGAAGTTCACAGGGGGGCTAGCTTAGACAGGGCCCCGGACATTTTGGTGATACATGCGGGGGGGGAATGATTTGAGCGTCCGGCCGATGCGCCAGGTGATCAAAGACATACAATGGGATATACGCCGACTGCGGGCCTCTTTCCCTGACCTGATCATTGTTTGGTCAGATATTGTGGCTCGCATGGCCTGAAGGGAGGCCAGGTCATTGGAGCGTTTGGATAAGGCCCGGATAAAGGTGAACAGAGAGGTGGGCAGGTTTGTGGTTCAGCAAGGTGGGATAGCGGTTCGCCATTCAGATTTGGAAGTTGAGACTTGGAGGTACCTGAGGGGGGACGGGGTTCATCTCAACCCGATCGGGATCGATCTTTGGGCTCTGGGATTGGAGGAGGGCGTTAGGAGGGCTTTCCTGGTGTGGCGGCGGGCCCAAGTGTGAGGTGGTCCCACTTGTGCCGCGGTGGCGGTGGTTTCCCCTGCCGTTTGGTAGAAATAGACGGTGGTTAGGTAGAAACGGTGGGGGGGCATAGTTACAGGGATGGTGTCTGCCTTGGTGGTCTGGTGTCAGTCTGGACCACCAGGGGAGAAGTGGGTGGGTCTGTGGTCAGCTAGGTCTTCGAGTCGGTAGTCGCGACTGGGGACATGTCGTTAGCTAAGAGGGTACCACAGGCCCAAAAGAGTGATCAGGGGTTGTCAGGGGGACTGACAACCAAGGTATGGTTAAAAGGTTTAACAATTGAGGAATAGGTTAAATATTTAAAGTTGGGTGATATATATATGTATATGATTGTGTATATATATATATATATATATATATACAGTTTTTGTATTTGTTAATAAAGGCCTACCAGGCCATTTTAAATCCAGCAGGTGTCAGTGTGATTATTGGGAAAGGTTTAATGTTAAGGGGTATATGCTTGTATTGGTTGGTGCGGTAAGTTATCCGGCTGCCCTAGTCATGGGTCTGTGGCCTGGCATTGTGGGTCTGTGACCTGACATTGTGGGTCTGTGACCTGGCATTGTGGGTCTGTGACCTGGCATTGTGGGTCTGTGACCTGGCATTGTGGGTCTGTGACTTGGCATTGTGGGTCTGTGACCTGGCATTGTGGGTCTGTGACTTGGCATTGTGGGTCTGTGACTTGGCATTGTGGGTCTGTGACCTGGCATTGTGGGTCTGTGACCTGGCATTGTGGGTCTGTGACCTGGCATTGTGGGTCTGTGACTTGGCATTGTGGGTCTGTGACTTGGCATTGTGGGTCTGTTACCTGGCATTGTGGGTCTGTGACCTGGCATTGTGGGTCTGTGACCTGGCATTGTGGGTCTGTGACCTAGCATTGTGGGTCTGTGACCTGGCATTGTGGGTCTGTGACTTGGCATTGTGGGTCTGTGACTTGGCATTGTGGGTCTGTGACCAGGCATTGTGGGTCTGTGGCATGGCATTGTGGGTCTGTGACCTGGCATTGTGGGTCTGTGACCTGGCATTGTGGGTCTGTGACTTGGCATTGTGGGTCTGTGACTTGGCATTGTGGGTCTGTGACCTGGCATTGTGGGTCTGTGACCTGGCATTGCGGGTCTGTGACTTGGCATTGTGGGTCTGTGACCTGGCATTGTGGGTCTGTGACTTGGCATTGTGGGTCTGTGACCTGGCATTGTGGGTCTGTGACTTGGCATTGTGGGTCTGTGACTTGGCATTGTGGGTCTGTGACTTGGCATTGTGGGTCTGTGACTTGGCATTGTGGGTCTGTGACATGGCATTGCGGGTCTGTGCAAATAAAAACAACAACTCTCCTGCACTCCGGTATTTTTGGAAGATGTTATGGGATGGTAAAGTTCAATTAAAACGTTTGAATTTAAAATTTAGAAGGTATCTTCCAGAGTCTTGCAGCCCTCCTCAGAACCGTGGGAATTCATAAAACTAAAAAAGAAAAAAGAGAGAACGGAGGGCGCACCGACCTAGTGTGATACTGATAAGATTTTTAATAAAAATGTTAAAATAAATCATTGTACTCACAAGTGGAGTATAGAATCAGGCCTTGAAAGACAATACAGCAGAACACGATAATCGCTTCAATCTATGACCGTTGTTAGGGCTATTGTGGGTCTGTGACCTGGCATTGTGGGTCTGTGACCTGGCATTGTGGGTCTGTGACTTGGCATTGTGGGTCTGTAACTTGGCATTGTGAGTCTGTGAACTGGCATTGTGGGTCTGTAACTTGGCATTGTGGGTCTGTGACCTGGCATTGTGGGTCTGTGACTTGGCATTGTGGGTCTGTAACTTGGCATTGTGGGTCTGTGACTTGGCATTGTGGGTCTGTGACCTGGCATCGTGGGTCTGTGACTTGTCATTGTGGGTCTGTAACTTGGCATTGTGGGTCTGTGACTTGGCATTGTGAGTCTGTGACCTGGCATTGCGGGTCTGTGACCTGGCATTGTGGGTCTGTGACCTGGCATTGTGGGTCTGTGACTTGGCATTGTGGGTCTGTGACTTGGCATTGTGGGTCTGTGACCAGGCATTGTGGGTCTGTGACATGGCATTGTGGGTCTGTGACTTGGCATTGTGGGTCTGTGACTTGGCATTGCGGGTCTGTGACCTGGCATTGTGGGTCTGTGACCTGGCATCGTGGGTCTGTGACTTGTCATTGTGGGTCTGTAACTTGGCATTGTGGGTCTGTGACTTGGCATTGTGAGTCTGTGACCTGGCATTGCGGGTCTGTGACCTGGCATTGTGGGTCTGTGACCTGGCATTGTGGGTCTGTGACTTGGCATTGTGGGTCTGTGACTTGGCATTGTGGGTCTGTGACCAGGCATTGTGGGTCTGTGACATGGCATTGTGGGTCTGTGACTTGGCATTGTGGGTCTGTGACTTGGCATTGCGGGTCTGTGACCTGGCATTGTGGGTCTGTGACATGGCATTGCGGGTCTGTGACCTGGCATTGCGGGTCTGTGACCTGGCATTGTGGGTCTGTGACCTGGCATTGTGGGTCTGTGACTTGGCATTGTGGGTCTGTGACTTGGCATTGTGGGTCTGTGACCAGGCATTGTGGGTCTGTGACATGGCATTGTGGGTCTGTGACTTGGCATTGTGGGTCTGTGACTTGGCATTGCGGGTCTGTGACCTGGCATTGTGGGTCTGTGACATGGCATTGCGGGTCTGTGACCTGGCATTGCGGGTCTGTGACATGGCATTGCGGGTCTGTGACATGGCATTGTGGGTCTGTGACTTGGCATTGTGGGTCTGTGACCTGGCATTGTGGGTCTGTGACTTGGCATTGTGGGTCTGTGACTTGGCATTGTGGGTCTGTGGCCTTTCATTGTGGGTCTGTGACCTGGCATTGTGGGTCTGTGACCTGGCATTGTGGGTCTGTGACTTGGCATTGTGGGTCTGTGACCTGGCATTGTGGGTCTGTGACCTGGCATTGTGGGTCTGTGACTTGGCATTGTGGGTCTGTGACATGGCATTGTGGGTCTGTGACTTGGCATTGTGGGTCTGTGACCTGGCATTGTGGGCCTGTGACCTGGCATTGTGGGTCTAGTAGTTCCCAGACTGATTTAACAACATGAGTCACTTCCTCATCAAACTATATATCCCACAATGCATAACTGTTGCTTCTTAAACAGAAGGAAGATCCTGATAGAGTTCAGTGGTCACTAGAGGGAGACAAACCCTTACTTAAGGGACAATAAACTGCTCAACATAATAACTTTAGTAGCAACCCCTGGCTACAAATGTCTTAGCGGAGGAGGGGGAGGGGGGTCCATACAGTTTTTTGTTCTTTTTTTTTTATATTTTGTTTACATTAACTGGCCAACCAGCAAATCCCCAGTATACAGCTGAATAAGCCTGGTGGGTGTACATGACTGGGTATTCGGACACTCGTGACAACCAACCTCCTATCAACCAACCTGAGCAGGAAGCTGCCACATTTAGAGGCGGGAGTAATACTGCAGCCAGAAGTGGTAATTGGCTGAACACCTATTTAGTTCATCCATTCGCCATCCGCCTAAACAAGCCAAATTCTGTTCAAACATGGGTTCCGTCCACACCCAGAGCTCTAGTTTTAGTGGTCTGTTTATTGGTCCCTTACAGTGGTGACCAATGGGAGAAGGACCCTCTTACATCTGTGGTCAGTGTAGTGGTCCCTTACATTGATGACCAATGGGAGAAGGACCCCCTTATATCAGTGATCAGTGGAGAAGGACATTCTTACATCGTCATCGGTGGGAAGACTGCCCTCCTTACAGATCATTGATGTCAGTTGTTAGAGAGACAGAAATTGTCCATTGCTCAAGGAACCCCTAGAACCCTTTGGAGGAACCCTGGCTGAGAAAGGCTGGACTAGGCAGTAATATATTTCTCTCCCCCTTGGTGGGAGTGGAGATGACCCATCTATAAGGATATACAGTACATACACACCCAGCACAAGGCCGTGTTCACACTACCAGACGTTTCTCGGGGCTGCAGTTCCTCTGAGATCCACAGGGTAGTGATCTCACTTCTACCATAGAGAAAGGAAGTCTCTATGGAAGACAGGAAGTGATGTCAGCTTCAAACAGGAAGTGATGTCAGGTATAAATAGAAAGTTCCGGGTGAGAGGTGAGTCGAGTGAACAAAGAGGGAAGACATTGCTGGAAGACGCAGCAGAGGAGGTAATAAGATCTTATTTTCTATTTACACCCAGTAACCCCGTCATGTCCGTCCTCTTCCTCCATAGTCACTGTGACGTCTTTTATCTCCAGCAGATGATGATACACACATATATAGTGTGGAGACCTAGATTAACCCCTTCAGGGGCAGAACATTCCCCATAGAGAATTCTCTTCATTTTGGAGATGTGTCACATTTCCCACCAATCACCTTCTCACTTCATCAGTCTATACTAACGGATTATACCACTTTTATTGGGGATGGGGGGTTTCTATAGACATAAAGTGTTGGAGGCGCCCGGACGCTAAAACCATTACAAATGCTAAAAGGAATGTTTATGTGTAATCCCACTGGGGGGGGGGGGGGGTTCTTACATGATAGAGACCCTCATATTATCCCCCATCCTAATATTGTACAACCAGTACAGTCCAGATCATTCTCTCTCATCAATTCTTGGTCTACAGGTAACCTGTATAGATCACATGACCAATGAGGATGGAGGAGGACCAGAGTCACATGACTGAGAGGATACTAAACCTCACCCTGGAGATAATCTACCTGCTGACCGGAGAGGTGAGGAGGATTCTGGGAGGTCACATGACATCACTCTTATCTCTATTAATAAAACACAGACCTGACCGGAGAGGTGAGGAGGATTCTGGGAGGTCACATGACATCACTCTTATCTCTATTAATAATACACAGACCTGACCGGAGAGGTGAGGAGGATTCTGGGAGGTCACATGACACCACTCTTATCTCCATTAATAATACACAGACCTGACCGGAGAGGTGAGGAGGATTCTGGGAGGTCACATGACATCACTCTTATCTCTATTAATAATACACAGACCTGACCGGAGAGGTGAGGAGGATTCTGGGAGGTCACATGACACCACTCTTATCTCCATTAATAATAAAGACCTGACTGGAGAGGTGAGGAGGATTCTGGGAGGTCACATGACATCACTCTTATCTCTATTAATAATACAGACCTGACCGGAGAGGTGAGGAGGATTCTGGGATTCTAACATGATCTTCCTATTGGTTCTCCAATACAGAGATTTCCTCTTGTGAAGTCAGGTGATCATATGACCATCACAGTGCCTCCATGTGACTCCCTAAAACCTGAGAGACACAACATGGAGAAGATTCTAGAAGTCACCAAGAAGATGATGGAGCTGCTGACAGGAGAGGTGAGGAGGATTCTGGGACATTATCTAATAACAGACAAGGGGTGTGTCTGGATGGTGACTGTATCATTGGGTGTGTCAGGTTCCTATAAGGTGTCAGGATGTCACTGTCTATTTCTCCATTGAGGAGGGGGAGGATTTAGAAGGACACAAGGATCTCTACAAGGACGTCATGATGGACAATCAGCCGCCCCTCACATCACCGGGTAAGAGGAGACTTTATTGTACAGGAGAGAGCAGTACGGAGGCTCCACCTAGATCCCCCATCATCTGATAAACACATAGAAACAATGGATTCAGTCAGTGTGTGTGTTTCCTACAGATGGATCCAGTAATGGGAACCCACCAGAGAGATGTCCCCGTCCTCTGTATTCCCGGGATTATTCCACACAGGAAGGTCACACCATCCCCCACCATCATCAGGTAGATGAGTGACAATTATTGGTGGTTCTGATTTATACACTTATAGAGACAATGTGTGGATTTTCTATGTGATATCACAATATTAAAGCTTATATCTTACAGATGATATTCTCTCTCATTTTCTTGGTTTAGAGTGGAGATCCAATCGATATAGAATTTGAGGTTAAAGGAGAAGAAGAAGAGACGTATGTGAGAAATGATCAGCAGTCTATGGAGGAGGATGGAATAACGGGGACATTTATAGAGGAGGACACTCCTACAGAGATCAGCACAGGTGGGTCATTAATCGTGATGAGCCGAATACCCCCGTTTAGGGTCGCAGCAGAACATGCGAACAGGCAAAACATTTGTTCAAACACGCCTATGTCTATGGGACACGAACGTGAACAATCAAAAGTGACAATTTAAAGGCTAATATGCAAGTTTTTGTCATAAAAAGTGTTTGGGGACCCGGGTCCTGCCCCAGGGGACATATATCAATGCAAAAAAAAGTTTTAAAAACTGACTTTTTTCAGGGAGCAGTGATTTTAATAATGCTTAAAGTGAAATATTCCTTTAAATTTCGTACCTGGGGGGTGTCTATAGTATGCCTGTAAAGTAGCGCATGTTTCCTGTGTTTAGAACTGTCCCTGCACAAAAAGACATTTATAAAGGGAAAAAAAGTAATTTAAAACTACTTGCGGCTGTAATGAATTGTCGGATCATGGCAATACTGATAAAATGTTGTGACGGATCTCGAATACCCCAGGTGGGCACCTCCACCAGACCTGTGTCTCCTGTCCTCCAAACGCACTCGCCATAACCAGCCCTTAACCCCCCAATCACACAGGTGTTGGGGGTTAAACATGCACAACATAAACTGTTTATTAAATACAAAACATACACTATAAAACACAGTTAGGGACACTCCCCTTTGCCTTGTCATAGAGGGGGGAGGGGGACAGGGAAGAACCAATGGAAACTCAACACTTGTACATTGAAACAACTACAGTTGAAACACATAAAGGGATTATGGTAAGCAGGCAGCCCTCTTCACACATCCCCCCGCTGAGAGATGTCTCCAGTCCAGACCTTCGTCTACGTGCCATGACCCAACACAAACACAGCGACAAGAATTCTGTCACAAAAGTCATTGAAAAAAAACAGCATGGTTCCCTCCCCCCCAGTCCATTACCAAGCCCTTTGGGTCTGGTATGAATTTTAAGGGGGACCCATACCAAAATTTGTAAAAAAAAGAGCATGGGTTACCCCCCAAATTCCATACCAGGGCCTTTAGGTCTGGTATGGATATTAACAGGAAACCCGCGCCAAAATAAAAAAAAAAAATGGCGTGGGATTCCCCCCCAAAATCCATACCAGACCCTTATCCAAGCACGCAACCTGTCAGGCCGCAGGAAAAGAGGGGGGATGAGAGAGTGTCCCCCCTCCTGAACCATACTAGGCCACATGCCCTCAACATGGGGAGGATGCTTTGGGGTCCAAACACCATGTCCTCATGTTGATGGGGACAAGGGCCTCATCCCCACAACCCTTGCCCGGTGGGTATGGGGGTATGCGGGCAGGGGGCTTATCGGAATCTATAAGCCCCCTTTAACAAAGGGACCCCGTAATGGGGTAAATTTTACCCCTACCATTTCATAAAAAAAGTGTCAAAAGTTGTAAAAAAAACACAGGAGACAGCTTGGGACAAGTACTTTATTAAAAAAGAATAAAAACTCCAGTGATGTACATCCATCCTCGACCGGAGGATACGGAAAAAAGAAAATGCAGACACATTCTTAAATGTCTGAGAGCGGGGCCACCCGTCATGTGCCCAGGTGACCCCGCCCTCCTCTGTCGCAACAGGGTTTTTTTGTGGAGTCAGAGGGGGCGGTGTCACCCGTGACTACACAGTGAAACCACAGGAAAACCCCATTGCGTCAGAGGGGGGTGGGGTCACCCACGCACGTCATGGGTGGCCCTGCCCTCAGCTATTTAGGAACTGTCACAGCGGGTGTAGTGTCATTCGGAGGCTGTCCCCCCTGGAGGCGGACCGTGTCAGGTCGAGAATGGATGTACATCGCTGGAATTTTTTTTCTTTTTTAATAAAGGACTTTTTTTGTGAAATGGTAGGGGTACAATGTACCCCGTTCCCAATTTACATATGGGGGGGGACTGGATCTGAGGGTCCACATTGTTAAAGGGCTTCCATATTCCGATAAGCCCCCCGCCCGCAGACCCCGACAACCACCGGGCAAGGGTTGTGGGGATGAGGCCCTTGTCCTCATCAACATGGGGACATGGTGCTTTGGACCCCAAAGCATCCTCCCTATTTTGAGGGCATGTGGCCTGGTACGGTTCAAGAGAGGGGGACCGCTCTTTCGTCCCCCTCTTTTCCTGCGGCCTGCCAGGTTGCGTGCTTGGATAAGGGTCTGGTATGGATTTATGAGGCGAACCCCTCACCATTTAAGAAAAAAATTGCCTCTGAGTTCCACTTAAAATCCACACCAGACCTGAAGCTCCTGGTATTGAATTTGGGGGGACCCCCACACAATGTTTTTTTTTTTTATTTTGGTTCGAGGTCCCCCTAGGAATGAATGGCGAAACTAGAGTGTGAGATGACAAAAACTGAAAAATCAGGACATGATTTCTAAACTGCCACCACTCCCTCATTTTCAAGCTACACAAATCGTATATCAAGATGTTCAGCTATCCCTGCTGCCACTACACATGTCCACGGCTAAGCGATAGTCCTGATCGTTTTCACAATATGACCATTTGTTTGCAACTCACGCCATCCATAGACATTCATTGATATTACACTCTAGATGCCTAAAATTTGAAGGGCAATATCTAAACTGCGACTGTGCCTTCAATTTTAATATTTCAGAGACATACTATGCATCAAACTGTAGGTCTGAGTCTTGTGATTCTTTTCTCACAATATAAAGCTCTTCGCTGTAGGATTTATAGTTTTTAAAATACGACCGTTTGAAGAATGACAAGTATTCAGGAGAGGCAAAAAAACTCTGGTCTGTGCTTAGAGCCTGCATAAACATTGGTTTCCTGGCAGCGCTGAGGGGAACTGTAACTCCTCCCACACAGCTCTGAGGATAATTATAGCTCCTCCCACACAGCTCTGAGGGGAATTATAGCTCAATGTTCAAAAATAGAGTGAAAGCTGACAACCCCATGATCAGCCAAAACATTATGACTCCCCCCATGATCAGCCAAAACATTATGACTCCCCCCATGATCAGCCAAAACATTATGACCCCCCATGATCAGCCAAAACATTATGACCACCCCATGATCAGCATAAACATTATGACCACCCCATGATCAGCCAAAACATTATGACTTCCCCCATGATCAGCCAAAACATTATGACTTCCCCCATGATCAGCCAAAACATTATGACTTTCCCCATGATCAGCCAAAACCTTATGACTTCCCCCATGATCAGCATAAACATTATGACCCCCCCATGATCAGCCAAAACATTATGACTAGTTTTTATTGTTTCACTTTAAGCATCATTAAAATCACTGCTCCCGAAAAAATACATGTCCCCTGGGGCAGGACCCGGGTCCCCAAACACTTTTTATGACAATAACTTGCATATTAGCCTTTAAATTATCACTTTTGATTTCTCCCATAGACTTTTAAAGGGTGTTCTGCAGCTTTCGAATTTGCTGCGAACACCCGATGTTCGAGTGGCTCATCCCTAGTCATTAACACTAAATCCATTCCTCCACCCATACTGCTCACTGATTGGTGCAGAGTAGGGCAGGGACTGGGTGATATCGGCCTGTAATCCCCCTGGTCACTTTCCTGAGCTGTGTTCCCCGTCCTGTATTCCTGTATTTCTCTCAGATAATCTTCCTTCTCTGTGCTGAAGACACAATTTATGTCTCTAGACTGGATTTATGGAGATTCTGGGGTTCAGCTGGCAGCAAAATGTTCATTTCCCCCATAGGAGTTACTACACCTAGGCACCTGGGGTATGTGTTTTGGATCTTCTGCCCCATACCCGGGTATGGCAAGATCTCTGACAGACAATTCTCCCGGGGGTACTAACTCTGTTGTCTGCTGGCTGTGCCGGGTGGAGGGATATGTCTGTATAGTCTCAGACCCAAGTCACTGAGTGCAGTCTCAGGAGACGGGAGGCAGAGGTGTGGGACCTCTGCAACTTGTCTCATGTAAAAAATAATCTACCACTGATTACTGAATACCAATATGAGTCCTGACCCTTACACTATATCATTTATATTGTACATTACATACTCCTGACCCCTGCACTATATACTCTATATTGTACATTACATACTCCTGACCCCTGCACTATATACTCTATATTGTACATTACATACTCCTGACCCCTGCACTATATACTCTATATTGTACATTATATACTCCTGACCCCTGCACTATATACTCTATATTGTTCAGTACATTATTTTGATACTACAAAATCCTAACTTTTGTATTCTGTATAATAAGTTGGACATAGTCTTGACTTCTTTTGCACCCTTCAACTTTGGAACCATAATCAGAAAGTGATAATGAGGGGGAGGAGTCAATAACCCAATGATGGTGGTCTTCAGGATCAGTCCAGTCTTCATCTTGGTTTTTCTCCCCCCATCCTCACTCTCTGACCTCTGGTGGGGCTCAGCCCCGCTGTTATTCATGACTAAATCATGGACTAAATAAGGAAGTGCGGGCCTTTTTGTGTTGGGAAGATGGCAATGAGTGATAGAGGGGGTGGGGACACTCATCTTATAATCCCCTCATCACTGTCACTCCTATAAAAGACAGTTCTCGTTGTTTCCTCACTCTCTGACTAAGGTCCATGAATAAAGAAATGATCTGGTAGGAGATCAGAGGAGCCATTTACTAGTTGCCTTGAGGGGGAAATTGTAAGCTCCTCAGAGACAAAGCTGCCTGATGTGGGCGGAGTCCTGGTTTAGGGGAACCAATCAGCTCATGTCTAGTAATAATCTTTGTATTTCTATTTTAGTAGATGGACGGGAGATGAGGAAAACCTCAGAGGATTGTCTCACTTTGTCTCCAGACTGTAAAGTAGAAGATGAGGACATCACACAGTATAGTCCAGGAGAAAACCCGACTACCTCAAATGTCCATCCGGCGCCACACAGTGTAGATGGACCATCGTATTCCTCTTATCCTGAGGAACCTCAGACTGTGAGGGACAGTGCCGGACCATCGTATTCCTCTTATCCTGAGGAACCTCAGACTGTGCGGGACAGTGCCGGACCATCGTATTCCTCTTATCCTGAGGAACCTCAGACTGTGCGGGACGGTGCCAGACCATCGTATTCCTCTTATCCTGAGGAACCTCAGACTGTGCGGGGACGGTGCCGGACCATCGTATTCCTCTTATCCTGAGGAACCTCAGACTGTGCGGGACGGTGCCGGACCATCGTATTCCTCTTATCCTGAGGAACCTCAGACTGTGCGGGACGGTGCCGGACCATCGTATTCCTCTTATCCTGAGGAACCTCAGACTGTGCGGGACGGTGCCGGACCATCGTATTCCTCTTATCCTGAGGAACCTCAGACTGTGCGGGACGGTGCCGGACCATCGTATTCCTCTTATCCTGAGGAACCTCAGACTGTGCGGAACGGTGCCGGACCATCGTATTCCTCTTATCCTGAGGAACCTCAGACTGTGCGGGACGGTGCCGGACCATCGTATTCCTCTTATCCTGAGGAACCTCAGACTGTGCGGGACGGTGCCGGACCATCGTATTCCTCTTATCCTGAGGAACCTCAGACTGTGCGGGACGGTGCCATCCTTCCAACAGATAAGAGGTTTTCCTGTACTGAGTGCGAGAAGAGTTTCCATTGTAAATCCATTCTTAATGAGCATAAAAGATCTCACACAAGGGAGAAGCCGCATTCCTGTCCTGAGTGCGGGAAATGTTTTTCACTGAAGGCCAATCTTTACGCTCATCAGAGATCTCACACAGGAGAGAAGCCGTATTCCTGTCCTGAGTGCGGGAAATGTTTTTCACAGAAGTCCAGTCTTTACACACATCAGAGATCTCACACAGGAGAGAAGCCGTATTCCTGTCCTGAGTGCGGGAAATGTTTTTCACGGAAGTCCAGTCTTTCCACACATCAGAGATCTCACACAGGAGAGAAGCCGTATTCCTGTCCTGAGTGCGGGAAATGTTTTTCAGACAATTCCAGTTTTAACAAACATCAGAGATCTCACACAGGAGAGAAGCCGTATTCCTGTCCTGAGTGCGGGAAATGTTTTTTACAGAATTCCAGTCTTTACAAACATCAGAGATCTCACACAGGAGAGAAGCCGTATTCCTGTCCTGAGTGCGGGAAATGTTTTTTACAGAAGTCTGATCTTTTAATACATCAGAGATCTCACACAGGAGAGAAGCCGCATTCCTGTCCTGAGTGCGGGAAATGTTTTTCAGACAATTCCAGTTTTAACAAACATCAGAGATCTCACACAGGGGAGAAGCCGTATTCCTGTCCTGAGTGCGGGAAATGTTTTTCACAGAAGTCCCATCTTTCCATACATCAGAGATCTCATACAGGGGAGAAGCCGTATTCCTGTCCTGAGTGCGGGAAATGTTTTTTACAGAAGTCTGATCTTTTAATACATCAGAGATCTCACACGGGAGAGAAGCCGCATTCCTGTCCTGAGTGCGGGAAATGTTTTTCACTGAAGGCCAATCTTTACACACATCAGAGATCTCACACAGGAGAGAAGCCGTATTCCTGTCCTGAGTGCGGGAAATGTTTTTCACAGAAGTCCCATCTTTCCATACATCAGAGATCTCACACAGGAGAGAAGCCGTATTCCTGTCCTGAGTGTGGGAAATGTTTTTCACAGAAGTCCTGTCTTTCTATACATCAGGGATCCCCCTCGAGGTGTATTAGTGCCTTGAGTGCGGGAAATGTCTTGTATATGAATGTTGCTGGACATCACAGCTCTCATGTGGGGAAGAAGCACACCCTGATATACACCTCAGATATACTCCATGGCTGATCTCCATCATGTAAGAAACACTTCCAGGGGTGTGGAAATTGTTAAAGGGTGTGGGAGTTCATTGAAAACTACAAGCCGACATCGGCAAAGGACAGAACTCTGTGAATGAATGGCACGGCCGCGCTCTTTTCATAAAGTGACAGCCGGTACAGGAAACTTCTCCCCGCACTGCTGTCACACAGAGGGATCGGATCGCTGAGCCGCTGCAGGAACATGTAACATCTTCCCGAAGGTGAACGTTTCCTTTAACCCTTCCACTGCCAGAGACATTTTTGTGGGGTTATTTTTGCCCGCCTGTTTAACCCCTTCAATACCGGACCCCCCCCCCCCCCCTTCCTGCCCAGGCCAATTTCCAGCTTTCAGCGATCTCACACTTTGAATGACAATTACTCGGTCATGTGACACTGTACCCATATGACATTTTTATCTTTTTTCCCCACAAATATAGAATTATTTTGGGGGTATTTGATCACCTCTGGGGGGTTTTATTTTTTGTGCTACAAATAAAAAAAGACAAAAAATTATGAATAAAAAAGTTTTTTTCTTTGTTTCTGTTATAAAATGTTGTAAATAAATACGTTTTCTCCTTCACTGATGAGGAGGCACTAATATGCAGCACTGATGGGTGGCACTGATCAGGAGGTACTGACAAGCATTCCTGGTGGGCACTGCTGGGCATCACTGGCAATCATCGCTGATGGGCCTGTACTGATAATCAATGCTGAATATCAGTGCAGATCCCTCCCCTGTCAGGAGAGTCGCTGATTGGCTCTCCTCTACTCGCGCCTTGTCAGCATGAATAAAGGAAAGCCGATAACCGGCACTTCCTGGTTACCATGTGATTAGCTTTGATTGGACACAGCTGATCACATGGTATAGACCCCAAGTCATTGGCTCTTTACCGAGATCGGAGATGCAGTGTTTCAGAGCGACACACCTCACCACTGATTCCCGCGCCCGAGCGGCTTATTCTTCTGGAATGTCACATGATGTCCAATCAGGATAATGGAGCCCCCCCCCCCCGCCTGGCCGTCATTCTGCTATAGGGCGGGAAGGAGGTAAAAAATAATTTTAGGCCTGAAGATTATAAATAATATAATAGTGGTAGTTCCAATTGTGTTATGTCACACAATATTATCGCAAAAGCCTAGGAAACGCCAAACTTCAGTAAAAAACACAATAAAGTTCATTTCAGAGGAACAAAACACAATAAATGACCCAATTTTTTGGTAAAATATACAGTATCTGACAAAAGTAAGTACACCCCTCAGTGACATTTGTGTAAATCTTTTCATGTGACAACACTGAAGAAATGACACTTTGTATCTACAATGTTGTGTAGTGAGTGTACAGCTTGTATAACAGTGTAAATGTGCTGTCCCCTCAAAATAACTCAACACACAGCCATTAATGTCTAAACCACTGGCAACAAAAGTGAGTACACCCCTAAGTGAAAATGTCCAAATTGGGCCCAATTAGCCATTTTCCCTTCCCCCCGGTGTCATGTGACTCGTTAGTGTTGCAAGGTCTCAGGTGTGAATGGGGAGCAGGTGTGATAAATTTGGTGTTATCGCTCTCACTCTCTCATACTGGTCACTGGAAGGACAACATGGCACCTCATGGCAAAGAACTCTCTGAGGATCTGATATAAAGAATTGTGACTCTACATAAAGATGGCCGAGGATATAAGAAGATCGCCAAGACCCTGAAACTGATCTGCAGCACGGGGGCCAAGACCATACAGCGGTATAACAGGACGGGTTCCACTCCCCCGCCTCGCCATGGTCCGCCAAAGAAGTTGAGGTCACGTGCTCAGCGTCATATCCAGAGGTTGTCTTTGGGAAACAGACGTATGAGTGCTGCCAGCATTGCTGCAGAGGGTGAAGGGGTGGGGGAGGGGTCAGCCTGTCAGTGCTCAGACCATACGTCGCACACTGCATCAAATTGGTCTGCATGGCTGTCGTCCCAGAAGGAAGCCTCTTCTAAAGATGATGCACAAAAAAGCCCACAAGCAGACTAAGGACATGGATTACTGGAACCACGTCCTGTGGTCTGATGAGACAAGATAAAGGTATTTGGTGTCAGATGGTGTCAGGCGTGTGTGGGGGAGGGGCCAGGTGAGGAGGACAAAGACAAGTGTGTCTTCCCTACAGTGGCACATCCTACGGAATGATAAGGAATTACATGCTATCCTCCCAGAGAAACCACGGATTACATACAAAAGAGCACCAACAATAAGAGATCTAGTTGTTAAATCAGTGATAGAACCCCCCCCCCCCCAAAGGCAGGGTACTCCTTCTTTACAGGGAAAGGTTTTTTCCCATGCAAAAGTTGTTTTGTGTGCCGGCAGTCACATAAACCACAGAAAAAAAGAACAGACTTTGTGGCTACTAATACAGGAGAATCCTATGAGATGAAGGAATTTATAGGATGTCATACAGGGGGCGTGGCTTACGTCCTTCAATGCAGTTGCAACCTACAATATGTAGGAAGGACGAAAAGGGCGTTAAAAGTTAGGATTAAAGAGCATGTCCAAAATATTATTAAGGGCTTTCCCAAACATAACGTCTCCAGACACTTTGATCGAGTACATAAGAGGGATCCGACCCAACTACAATTTTGGGGGATAGAAAAATCTATTAATAGCTAGATTCACGTCGGAGAGCCTAACGTTAGGCAGGCGTAGCGTATCGTATTTACGCTACGCCGCTGTAAGTTAGAGAGGCAAGTGCTGTATTCACAAAGCACTTGTGTCCTAAGTTACGGCGGCGTAGCGTGAATGTGCTGGCCTATAATCACTTGCAGAATTGTACGATAGCGATTTGTGGGGAAATTCGTCATAAAAAAATAAAAGTAATGACAGCGACAATTCTGCAACTGAGCAAATTTCTGTGATTTTGAGTTGATTACATTATTGAATAATTTTTATTATAATTATATTGTTATAATTATTTATTATATTATAATTTTGTTTTTAAAAAAATGTCATACCCGGGATGCCTACTAGACTCTTGTTTGGTCAGATTTAAGTGAGTTATTCCTAAGAATTACAGGCCTACAGTATAAAACACCAAATTTCCTTGCGAATATCGGTACCGCTTTCAGCACCTTTTTTCTGAAATAATCATACCGCCAGGGAGGTTAATTTAAAAAAAAAAAGAGCACAGCCTCTGCGGAGCTGGGTATTTTTTGGCCGCGTTACTGAACGCTCATGCACAATGGCTATAAGCTCATGCGTCCTTTTGCGGAGGTGACAAACCTGGTCAGTCAAACCCAAGGCAACATCATCGACCTCATCCCATATGCGATTTTTCTGGAGTGTGCCCTGCGAAGAGTGCTGGATCAGGCTGTAGATGAGCATGAAGAGGAAGAGTTGTGCTCACCACCACCACCAGAAGCAGCCTTGTTGTCGTCGATTGCTGGACCTGCGGCAACGCACAGCGAGTGAGTGAGAAACTTATATAGCGCAGCAACATGCGAACTGAATCGCCTCTGGGCGCTCGTTGTCCCTTTCTCCTTTGTCCTCAAAAGAGATGGGTTTTGATCTTTCTCCTAAAGGCCAAGTGATTCTCCTACAACCGAATGCTGGTTGGTAAAGCGTTCCATAGTCTAGGTCCTTGGACCGCAAATCTTCTTTCTGAGAGAGAGGAGTCTGAAGAAGAGGAGTCAGAGGAGGAAGGTGGCTTTGAGGAAGTGGAAGACCAACCATAGCAGGCATCCCAGGGGGCTTGTTGTCACCTTTCAGGGACCCTTGGTGTTGTACGTGGCTGGGTGGAGGAAGAGACATTCAATGACGTCAGTGAGGACAAGGAACGGGACATGGCTAGCTTGGTATCCAACCTTCTGTAAATGGGGAGTTTGCGGTTGTGCAAATGGACTGTTTGCGGTTGTTTGCTGTGCGTTAAACGGGGAGTTTGGTCTGTCACTGTGAACCCTAACCCTAACCCTGTTACAGACAGGGTTAGGGTGACAGATAGGGTTAGGCCCCGTACACACGACCGAACATGTCTGCTGAAACTGGTCCGCGGGCCAGTTTCAGCAGACATGTTCGGTCGTGTGTAGGCCCGAGCGGACAGGATTCCAGCATACAATTGCCCGCCGGGCCTTTTTCCAGCGGGCAAATATTTCTGGACTTGTTTTAAAACAGCCCGCTGAAATCCTGCCCGCTCGGACATGTTCGGTCGTCTGTACAGACCTACCGTACATGTCCGAGCGCCCGCCATCCCTCGCATGCGTCTAATGACTTTGACGCATGCGTGGAAGCATTGAACTGGCAGGGCCACCCACGTCGCCGCGTCATCGTCGCCGCGACGGCGCGGACACGCCCCGCGTATTGTTTACGCGCGGATTTCTGTATAATGGTGAGTACAGCCACCATACAGAAATCCCCGGGCAGACATGTATGGTGAAAACGGTCCGACAGACCGGTTTCATCGTACATGTTTGCTCGTCTGTACCCGGCCTTAGGGTTACAGACAGGGTTAGGGTTACAGACTGTGGGACGGATTCAGATAGGAGATACGACGGCGTATCTCCAGATAAGCCGTCGTATCTCTGAGTGTGGCCTGATTCATAGAATCAGTTACGCATAGATTTCCCTAAGATCCGACCAGCATAAGTGTCTTACACCGTCGTATCTTAGGCTGCATATTTACGATGGCCGCTAGGTGGCGCTTCCGTATAGTTACGCGAGGAATATGCTAATTAGGTATTTACGCCGATTCATAAACGTACTGTAATGGAACCCCAAATGGGACAGGGGTTAAATCCGTTCACGATATTCCATTCCATCCAAGACAGCTTATCGACGCTCCAACCAACAGGACCCGATCCATCCCATTTGCCCAGAATCAAGACGAGACACGCAGCTCTGTACTTGTTCCAAATGTAAGACAACTTTAATGGTTTCCTCTCAGCTTTTTATGCAGTTACAAGCATGTGACAGTATTCAAAGGGACAATGAAATCTCCACCCCCCTAATCACACACTTAGGCCCCATACACACGAGAGAATTTATCCGCGAATACGGTCCAGCGGACCGTTTCCACGGATAAATCCTCTCGAGGATTTCCGTGGATTTCTATGCGATGGAGTGTACACACCATCGCATTTAAATCCGCGCCGAAATCCTCTGGCGATGACGTGTCGCGCCATCGCCGCAATTATGACGCGGCGACGTGCGCGACGCTGTCATATAAGGAATTCCACGCATGCGTCGAATCATTACGACGCATGCGGGGGATCCCTTCGGACGGATGGATCCGGTGAGTCTATACAGACCAGCGGATCCATCCGTTGGGATGGATTCCAGCAGATGGATATGTTCTGCATGTCAGCAAATATTCGATCTGCTGGAATCCATCCCAGGGGAGATAGATCCGCTGGCGTGTACACACCATAGGATCTATCCGCTGAAACCCATTTGCTGGGATTTATCTGCGGATGGATTCTATGGTGTGTACGGGGCCTAAGGCTAATTACTAAACATTCTAGACATGTCGGCGCTGGCCTATAATTATCATGATCTAATCACTGCACATTCCTTCATTAACAGCATAACAAACAAAACACCATCACACACAATGATCTCTTCTTAATCCACATCCCTAGACAGACGTTCTGTCTTTGCATACAGCTTGACCGAAAGGTATTCACACCTCTGAGCATCAATAGGCTTAAAGCAGTGTTATCACACAATGAAAGGTCTTCCAGGAGCCTGACTCAATTAGCATGTCACTAGCCAGGGCTAATCATAGAAATGAGTCACTATTGACTGGTTGTAATTTAGGACATCATTTTTCAGTCACCCTATGGCCCTATCGGACATAAGGTGACCCTAGACATAAGACTCCTTGGTGATGCCGGTACAGGAGTACCCCTCATCCTTACAAAGTCTCTGGGTATCCCGGGTCATTCAGTTACATCTCTCCCCTTTTGGTGGGAGACTGACACAGGAGGAGACCCCAAACGGGTTGATTCCGAAGTTAGTCAGTAGTACTAGTCCTTCAATGCTGGTATCCATACCGTACCCCAAATAAATTGCTCCAAACAGAGCATTACTCACCCCGCCAACCTCTGCCTCTCTCAGAGAATCTGCCTGCCGCTGGGGAGAGGCCTGGACTGGCCCTTCTCCCTGGAGTCATTTCAGCCGCTGGAGAGAAGACAGGGTGACTGGGCTCAGTCCATCATGTGGTTGGGGATCTGGGCCAACTGGCCCCCATCCCTGGGGTATACCAGTGGAGACTGAAGTCCCATCCACTGGTAGGTGAAAATCCCGCGATGCTTGCAAAGCCAAGCCGACATCCTCCTGTCTCGGTGACGCACCATTTTCTGGGGTTGTGTCAGCGGAGACCACAGTCCCATCCACCGCCCCAGGAACTCCCTCTTCCGTTAGTAGAGAGCAGAGGCTTGTGGCACTCTGCTCTGTTGCCAGCTCTTCTGCTGGGTCGCTTTGAGTGGAGACCACAGTCCCAGGAACTCCCTCTCCTGCTAGTTGAGAGCAGAGGCTTGTGGCACTCTGCTCTGTTGCCAGCTCTTCCGCTGTGTTGCTGTGAGGGGAGACCACCGTCTCATCCCCCCGATGTCAGCTCAAGCTGCAGTTGTGTGCAGCAGCCAGTAGCATCCTGCCCTGCCGCCAGCGATTCAGCTGGGAGTAAACGCTTTACCACCACAGCTTGTTGCTGGGGAGAGGGGCCAATTGCCCCGGCTCCCTGGAACTCCACTTTCATGGTGACTGGCATCTGTACCTCTCCCCTCTCTTCAGTTGGTGCTGCTGTGACTTCTGCTGCTGCAGCACCTCTTTGCTGTAGCCAAGTGGCATCCACAGCCGCTATAACCCAGTCTATGATCTCTGGTGGAGGATTAGGTCCATACTGTGCCAGTCCACGTCTAACAGCCCGGTCAAAAAACTCTTCATCGGGTGTCCTGTCTGTTACGCTGGGCCTCTCAGCTCTATCCATTTGGACAAGCTCTGTAATTATGTCCCTTCTCTTACGGTTGCTGGCCGATCTGCCCCGGCTCTCCAGTAAGTCCTTGAGGGAAGAGAGCTTCAGCCGTTCATACAGCGTCTCCATTGTCCTGTGTCCTTGTAGCCGTCCTTTAAGCGATGGAATTATCCCGCTGCTAGCCACCAATTGTAACGGAACCCCAAATGGGACAGGGGTTAAATCCGTTCACGATATTCCATTCCATCCAAGACAGCTTATCGACACTCCAACCAACAGGACCCGATCCATCCCATTTGCCCAGAATCAAGACGAGACACGCAGCTCTGTACTTGTTCCAAATGTAAGACAACTTTAATGGTTTCCTCTCAGCTTTTTATGCAGTTACAAGCATGTGACAGTATTCAAAGGGACAATGAAATCTCCACCCCCCTAATCACACACTAAGGCTAATTACTAAACATTCTAGACATGTCAGCGCCGGCCTATAATTATCATGATCTAATCACTGCACATTCCTTCATTAACAGCATAACAAACAAAACACCATCACACACAGCTTGACCGAAAGGTATTCACACCTCTGAGCATCAATAGGCTTAAAGTAGTGTTATCACACATTGAAAGGTCTTCCAGGAGCCTGACTCAATTAGCATGTTACTAGCCAGGGCTAATCATAGAAATTAGTCACTATTGACTGGTTGGGTCACAATTAACCAACATCTTGCAGTATCTCAAAATCCTGCAATATGAACTATCAGTGATGTCCCCTGTCCTGTAATTTAGGATATCATTTCTCAGTCACCCTATGGCCCTATCGGACATAAGGTGACCCTAGACATAAGACTCCTTGGTGACGCCGGTGCAGGAGTACCCCTCATCCTTACAAAGTCTCTGGGTGTCCCGGGTCATTCCGTTACACGTACGTTCGGCCGGCACATTTTTTTACGTCGTTTACGTTAGGCTTTTTTCGGCGTATAGTTACCCCTGCTATATGAGGCGTAGCTAATGTTAAGTATGGACGTCGTTCCCGCGCCGAGTTTTGAAAATTTTACGTCGTTTGCGTAAGTAGTTCGTGAATAGGGCTGGACGTCATTTACGTTAATGTCGAATCCAATACGTCCTTGCGGCGTACTTTGGAGCAATGCACACTGGGATATTTCACGGACGGCGCATGCGCCGTTCACAAAAAATGTAAAATACACGGGGTTGTCTTAAATTTAAATAAAACACGCCCACAACATCCCCATTTGAATTAGGCGGGCTTACGCCGCCACACATACGTTACGCCGCTGTAACTAAGGGCGCAAGTTCTTTCTGCATACGGAACTTGCGCCCAAAGTTACAGCAGCGTAACGTATCCGAGATACGTTACGCCCGCAGATAGATAGACAAATCTATCTGAATCCGGGCCTGTAACCCTAACCCTATCTGTAACCCTAACCCTGTCTGTAACCCTAACCCTATCTGTTACCCTAACCCTAACGCTTACACTACCTGATCGATACAACATCATACCTCAAGTTTTAAAGCACGTTATTCTAAACAATTTATGAATGTTAGGTGATTTATGCCCTTTATGGATTAAAAACGGACTCTACCATTTGATAAGTATTGCCTCAAACAAAAACAAATCTAAACTCGCGGATATTAGATCTCTCACAAAGGATCTAGCTCTTTTGTATCACAGGAATAACCAGAAGCCCTCCAGTGACCTTCTAAAACAAATTCAAGATAAACGCATAGCTTTAGGCCCCGTACACACGACCAAACATGTATGCTGAAACTGGTCCGCGGGCCAGTTTCAGCATACATGTTCGGTTGTGTGTAGGCGCGAGCGGGCCGAATTCCAGCAAAACATTTGCCCGCCGGGCCTTTTCCCAGCGGGCAAATATTCCTGGACGTGTTTTAAAACCGTCCGCTGGAATCCTGCCCGCTCGGACATGTACGGTCGTCAGTACAGACCTACCGTACATGTCCGAGCGCCCGCCGTCCCTCGCATGCGTCGAATGACTTCGACGCATGCGTGGAAGCCTTTAAATGGCAGGCCCGCCCATGTCGCCGCGTCATCGTCGCGGCGACGACGCGGACACGCCCCGCGTATTGTTTACGCGCGGACTTCTGTACGATGGTTAGTACAACCATCGTACAGAAGCCCTCTGGCAGGCATGTACGGTGAAAACGGTCCGACGGACCGGTTTCATCGTACATGTTTGCTTGTGTGTACCGGGCCTTAGACTCTCTTCTTTCATCAGACGCAGAAAAGGCCCTTAGATGGTCCAAGGCTAGATTTTTGCTTAATAGCAACTCATACTCCACCATGTTTGCTAGAAAACTAACTCAAACGACAAAACCTTCCCACACCTATAAACTTAGAAATACTTCAGGTAATTTAGTGTCCCACCCCAAAGAAGTTATGAACATATTTCTAGACTTCTATAAAAAGCTGCTTTCTACTCCCCAATCCTCACCTAAACAAACCTCCTTAAACTGGCTGAATGATATTACGTTACCCACCCTGTCTAATGAACAAATTAAGGCGCTCAACGCCCCCTGCTCAGAATCAGAAATTAATAGAATAATAAACTCATTAAAGACCTCTACAGCTCCGGGTCCGGATGGATACTCCACATCCTATTATAAAAAATTTGCCTCCACATTAACCCCACATCTTACAAAACTATATAATCACATTCTGCAGGGAAACCAATTCCCATCAGAAATGCTTCTAGCAAACATGTCCCTTCTTCCCAAGCCTAATAAAGACCATTCCACCCCACAAAATTATCGCCCGATTTTGGTCATAGATAATGACCTGAAAATATTTAGCAGATTACTAGCGGATAGATTAGCTGCAGTTATTTCCCCCTTAATAAATCCAGATCAAACAGGATTCATCCCAAACAGACAAATAACATAAGACTGACTACAAACATTATTCAAGACTCCAACTTACACTCTAAATCCGCACTCTTACTCAGTCTCGACTTCCACAAAGCCTTTGACAGCGTTAGCTGGTCATACTTAGACACGTTACTCCCTAGATATGGCATAAATAGTGAATTCTTATATGGATTTAAAGCTCTTTATCATGACCCCCAAACTCGTATTAAACTTCCAGGCAATAATTCTGACTTTTTCCCTCTGTGCAGGGGCACCAGGCAGGGTTGCCCACTCTCCCCACTCCTTTTTGCCCTGGCAATAGAACCCCTAGCCTGCGCGATTAGAAACAATATAGATATCAAGGGCTACACTAAAGGGTCCAAAGAATTCAAACTAAGCCTCTATGCTGATGACGTCCTTCTCTTTTTAACTAATCCCCTCATCTCTTTACCTAATCTGACCAAGATTCTAGACACCTTTCATGACCTATCTGGATTGGGTGTAAACCTGTCCAAATGTTCAGCCTTACCCATCAACATCCCACCAACCTTAATTGCAACGCTCAAAGACAATTTTCCATTCACTTGGTGTACGGATTAATTTAGATATTTGGGAATACGTATCACCCCCTCATACAAAGCTCTATTCCATGCGAATTACCCACCATTATTCAACAATATCAAATATACATTGAAACTACAGGGAGTGCAGAATTATTAGGCAAGTTGGATTTTCGAGGATTAATTTTATTATTGAACAACAACCATGTTCTCAATGAACCCAAAAAACTCATTAATATCAAAGCTGAATATTTTTGGAAGTAGTTTTTAGTTTGTTTTTAGTTTTAGCTATTTTAGGGGGATATCTGTGTGTGCAGGTGACTATTACTGTGCAGAATTATTAGGCAACTTAACAAAAAAAAAATATATACCCATTTCAATTATTTATTTTTACCAGTGAAACCAATATAACATCTCAACATTCACAAATATACATTTCTGACATTCAAAAACAAAACAAAAACAAATCAGTGACCAATATAGCCACCTTTCTTTGCAAGGACACTCAAAAGCCTGCCATCCATGGATTCTGTCAGTGTTTTGATCTGTTCACCATCAACATTGCGTGCAGCAGCAACCACAGCCTCCCAGACACTGTTCAGAGAGGTGTACTGTTTTCCCTCCTTGTAAATCTCACATTTGATGATGGACCACAGGTTCTCAATGGGGTTCAGATCAGGTGAACAAGGAGGCCATGTCATTAGTTTTTCTTCTTTTATACCCTTTCTTGCCAGCCACGCTGTGGAGTACTTGGACGCGTGTGATGGAGCATTGTCCTGCATGAAAATCATGTTTTTCTTGAAGGATGCAGACTTCTTCCTGTACCACTGCTTGAAGAAGGTGTCTTCCAGAAACTGGCAGTAGGACTGGGAGTTGAGTTTGACTCCATCCTCAACCCGAAAAGGCCCCACAAGCTCATCTTTGATGATACCAGCCCAAACCAGTACTCCACCTCCACCTTGCTGGCGTCTGAGTCGGACTGGAGCTCTCTGCCCTTTACCAATCCAGCCACGGGCCCATCCATCTGGCCCATCAAGACTCACTCTCATTTCATCAGTCCATAAAACTTTAGAAAAATCACTCTTGAGATATTTCTTGGCCCAGTCTTGACGTTTCAGCTTGTGTGTCTTGTTCAGTGGTGGTCGTCTTTCAGCCTTTCTTACCTTGGCCATGTCTCTGAGTATTGCACACCTTGTGCTTTTGGGCACTCCACTGATGTTGCAGCTCTGAAATATGGCCAAACTGGTGGCAAGTGGCATCTTGGCAGCTGCACGCTTGACTTTTCTCAGTTCATGGGCAGTTATTTTGCGCCTTGGTTTTTCCACACGCTTCTTGCGACCCTGTTGACTATTTTGAATGAAACGCTTGATTGTTCGATGATCACGCTTCAGAAGCTTTGCAATTTTAAGAGTGCTGCATCCCTCTGCAAGATATCTCACTATTTTTGACTTTTCTGAGCCTGTCAAGTCCTTCTTTTGACCCATTTTGCCAAAGGAAAGGAAGTTGACTAATAATTATGCACACCTGATATAGGGTGTTGATGTCATTAGACCACACACCTTCTCATTACAGAGATGCACATCACCTAATATGCTTAATTGGTAGTAGGCTTTCGAGCCTACACAGCTTGGAGTAAGATAGCATGCATAAAGAGGATGATGTGGTCAAAATACTAATTTGCCTAATAATTCTGCTCTCCCTGTATGGTCTTCACACCAAATATCTTTCTCAGGAAGAATAGTGGCCTTGAAAATGGTCATACTACCCAAACTTTTGTTCCTTTTTAGAACCCTTCCTCTTACATTGACCAAAAGCAAGTTAGATTCACTCCAAAGGGAAATTAATAAATTCATCTGGCAAAACAAAAAACCAAGGTTTTGCTACTCCCTAATGTTTAGGCCCCAATTGAAAGGAGGACTAAACATTCCAAACTTATGGCTGTATTTTCTGTCAGCCAGACTTACCCAACTTGCACAGTGGTATGCCCCAGCATCCCAAATACCATGGCTCCAGTTCGAAGAGCAATCAGTCCTCCCTTACCACCTACAAGGACTACTCTGGTCCAAATTCATTTTGCCTCAGAGAATTAGACCATTAAATACAATCGTAACACATTCCCTACAACTGTGGAACAGACAGGTTACCAAATTTAACTTGTCTTCAGACATCCCTCCCTTGGCATCCTTCCTAGGTGACCCTCATTTCACTCTCCAAGATAATTACCAAGACTCATTAGCAATATGGAAACTACACAATCTAACGAATCTAAAATCTCTCACCCATAACAATACGTTTTACTCTTTCACAGAACTACAAACGAGATTTGACCTTGCACACACAGAATATGAAAATTATGAAAAGATAAAGCACTTTTACCAAAAATACCACTCACTTACTCTAAATACCCCTTTCTCACTATTCGAACAGATTTGTATTTCCTCCCCTCGTGACAAGGGTTTAATATCAAGAATCTATAAAAACCTAAACGAGTTCAACATGCCTGAAAAAACACACCCTATGCTACAATGGGAATCAGACTTAAATGTTTCATTCTCCCCCGAACAATGGGATGCCATATTTGACAATCTACACAGGTGTACCAAAACTACCACCATTAGAGAATCTGCCACTAAACTGCTGTACAGATGGTATCTCACCCCTGCCAAACTTAATTTGTTTTACCCATCAACTTCTCCGCTCTGTTTCAGGGGTTGCCCTATACATGGGACTCTATTACATATATTTTGGGAATGCTCCCACATTAAACCCATCTGGCACAACGCAAGTCTTATGATTTATCGAATTTCAGGTAGAAAAATCCCAATAACACCTCAAATGTGCCTTCTATTTGCCCCCATACAAGACATACCAAATGCAAGTTCCAGGTTAATCCACACTCTTCTTAGCGCCATCCACTGGGCCATAGCTTTCTGGTACAATATTTTTTATTAAAGTATTTTAGACAAATCGACAAATTCCCACGCAGGGGATGCAAAAACAAAGGTATACATAAAGCACATAGTAGAAAACATACTATTAAAGGAACTAATCACAAGTTACCACCGTCACCCCAGCCGGGGCCGGGGGGCAGTGCGATATGCCTGAGCCAAAAGGCCCAGGGGCCAAAGCATATAAAAGGGAGAGGGAACGGAGTTATCCGCAAAACGGGGGAGAAAGAAAAAAAGAATAAAAAAATAAAATAAAACAAAACAAAACAAAAGAAAAAATAAAGATAACAAAATAAAACAGCAAAAAAAAAAAAAAAAAAAAAAAAAAAACCCTTGCACAATAGAGGAAAAAGGAAAGGAAGAAAAAGGTAGAGCAGCGAGCAAAATCTCGGAAACACAGAGAGAAAGAAAGAAGCCTCAGGCTGGAAAAAAGGACAAGTTAAATTTAGAGCCCCAGACTAGACAGGTGTAAACTAAGGAATGTATAGGACCACCACGGGGCCCATACCTTGAGAAATTTAGCATGAGAGTCATGGAGGACGCTAGACATCTTTTCATGGATCATAAGAGTCGTCAGGGTATTCTTGACCTCTGGGAATGGAACAGAAGGTTTTTTCCAGGCCCTCGCTATTGTCCGCTTGGCAGCGATAAATAAGTATGTAGCTAACTTGTGTTAGTGAGAGAAGAGGCCTGGAATTGGGCAATGGAGTAATGCATATCTAGCGTCCTTACGGAAGGGGACATGGAATAGGGAGGATAATAGGCCAAAGACCCTTGACCAGAATCTAACTAAACGGGGACAGGACCACCATATATGCAGCTCATCCCCTCGTTGACCACAACCCAGAAAGCACCCGTCAGAACACGCAGGGTTCGACTTGGCAATGCGAGCTGGGACCCAGTACCAACGTAGAAGGACCTTATAGGCCGCCTCCAAAGTGGCAGTGTTGAAGGAGCATTTTGCTATGCTGGACCAGGCCCTACTCCAGTCTGCGAGATCAATAGGGGATAGATCACCCTCCCATTTAAGCACATAAGAAAGGGTAGTAGAAGAGCTACTGGAAGCAAGTAAAGATTAAATCGTAGAAATGGTGCCGCGAGCACCCGGGCAACGCTGACAGATGCGTTCAAAGGCAGTGATTTGATACGGGAAGGAGCCTAGGCGCCGAAGGGAGGTTATCCAGTGTCGCAACTGAATATAGCGGAAAAATTCGGTAGACGGAGCATCATGGGTCTCATGAATCGATGACCACAGGGGAAAGGCTCGGGTGCGAAGAAAGTGGTGAACCAATGAGAACCCATGAGCAGGCCACCAAGAAAAAACATGGGGTTGTTCTGAGCCAGGCGGGAACATAGGATTATTCAGGAGGGGAAGTAGAGGCAGGAATGGAGACATAAGTTTGCCCGAGTACCGAATCGAATCCCATAATTTCAGACTGTGAAGCATAAGCGGGCTAACAGAAGGAGGACGCAGTTTAGGGGGTAGCCATAACAAAGCCGAAATAGGAACCGGTGCACAATTGGGCACCTCCAGCAGAACCCAAAGGGGAACATCGGACGTTGCATGGAGCATAGTAAGTTGGGAAATTTGAGCCGCCCGATAATACTTTGCAACGTCTGGAACGCCCAGCCCGCCCTGCAATCTATGAGCATATAGGGTAGAACGAGAAACCCTAGGGTGTTTATATGCCCAGATAAAAGAGAGCAATCTGTTCTGGAGCGACCGTAAATAAAAAGCGGGGACCCGAACTGGGAGAGTCCGAAAAAAATAAAGAATCTTTGGGAGAATAGTCATCTTGACCGCGTGAATACGTCCAATCCAAGATAGAGTGGGGAACCGCCAAGATGTCATAAGAGCTGTGACAGTACGCAAAAGTGGGTAATAGTTAGCAGAGAAAAGGGAAATATAGGAGGAAGTCAGCTTGATACCCAAATAATCTAGCGAGGAATCGGCCCAACGGTAGGGAAAAAAGGATTGGAGATGCAAAACTTGGGGACTCGGAAGGGTAATATTCAAAGCAGTCGATTTATGTGGATTTATTCGAAGACCTGAGATAGTAGCGAAGCGGGCTAGAAGTGCCTGGAGATTCGGCAGGGTGGTGATAGGATTGGTGAGGGTCAAGAGGGCATCGTCCGCAAACATACTAAGTTTATATTCATCTCCTGCATAGGGGATGCCCGTGATGTTAGGATCTGTTCTAAGGGCAATAGCTAGCGGCTCGAGGGCAAGAACAAAAAGGACTGGGGATAAAGGGCATCCCTGCCTCGTTCCCCTAAAAATGGGGAAGGAGGGCGAGAGGCACCCGGCATAACGAACCGAGGCAGAAGGGGACGAATAAAGGGCCGTCAACCAAGACAATATCGAGTCTCCGAAACCCCAGCGATGCAATACATAACGCAAATAATCCCACGAAAGGGAATCAAAAGCTTTATAGATATCAAGTGAAAGAAGAAAGCCAGAAATTTTGCGCTGCTGTAACAGGGTAATTAGGTGTACAACTTTCCGGACATTGTCCCCTGCCTGGCGGCCAGGCACGAAGCCAACCTGATCCCTATGAACCAAGGAGCGCAGATATTTGTTAATACGAGAGCACAACATTTTCCCCAGTAGTTTCACATCCTCGTTTAGTAACGAAATCGGGCAAAATGCCTGGGGCTCATGGGCCTCCTCGATGGTCTTAGGAATCATAGAGATGTGGGCGCGCAATGAATCAGGGGACGGCAGCGCACCCTGTTTCATACAATTAAAATAGGCCGCCAGGTGGGGAAGCAAGAGAGAGGAGAACTTGCGATAATATAGTCCGGTAAAGCCATCCGGACCCGGGGCCTTCGACACACGGATGCCTTTAATGGCCTGAGCCACCTCAAACTCAGTAATGTCAGCGTTAAGAGACGCACAGGCCGCAGAAGAAAGAGGAGGAAGATGAAGATCACGGAAGAAATCGTCTGCAAGATCACTAGGGAAGGGGGAAGGTTGGCTATAAAGCGAGGCTAAAAAGTCGGCTAAAGCCGCAGAGACTTTGTTCGGATCCGAAGTGAGGTCTCCGTTGGCGGAACGAAGGCGAATAGGTTTATGGCCACGAGAAGTGGCATTGAGTTTTTTAGCAAGCATTGCACCCGGTTTATTCGCACAAGAATAACATTTATGTTTAGTCCAACGCAGAGCTTTCTCTGCCTGGTCGGAGGCCAACAAATCCAATTCAGTGGCCAAAGTGTCCCTAATCTTCTTATTAGCCAGGGAGGGGCGGGACTTCCACTCTGCATCAGCAGAGGCCAAGAGGCCCGTAAGTTCCCGTATCCGCCCTTCCCTATTACGTTTACGAAAGGATGCTAGCTGTATACAATGGCCTCTCATGGTAACCTTATGGGCCTCCCAGAGAGAAATAGGCGAGGACACGGAGCCTACATTTTCCGTAAAAAAGGTCTGAAGATGAGTGTGAATCTCAAGAAAGGCATCTTGAGATGATAGGAGTGAATCATTCAATCACCACTGAAAGGTAGGACGGGCCACACATGAGAGAACAAACAGAAAAACAATAGGATCATGATCCGACCATACGGAAGAGGGGATCGTAATCTTATGGATCTTAGAAATCAAGCGTAAAGGGATGAAAACATGGTCGATCCTACTAAAACTATCATGTGGACTTGAATAATACGTGAAGTCACGATCACGAGGATGGAGCTCCCGCCATGCATCCACCAGACCGTAGGACTGCACAAGGGATCTCATCTGCCCCTCCACAACCGGGTCATGAGAGGGGGAAGATCCAGCAGCATATTTCCTGTCCATTGAGGAATCCAAAGCCACATTCGAGTCACCCATAAGAATAAGGGACCCGGAGCTATGTTGAGAAACAACTTTAAGAAGGTGAGAAAAAAACTTATGTTGGAAACGATTGGGAGCATAGTACCCAACCAAAGTTACATCCTGACCATTCAAAGTGCCTTGAAGTAGTAAATATCTCCCGGTTGGGTCAGCTATTTCCTTGGAACATGAAAACAAGAGGTTGCGTCTAAAGGCAATTAGGACCCCCCTATGCTTTTCTGAGGCAGAAGCCAAATAAAAAGTGGGGAAATGAGAAGAAATACATTTCGGAGCAGAAGAAGAGGAAAACCTGGTCTCTTGCAAGCACACTACATCAACACTGCTGGATTTCAGATAGTGGAATACCTTGGATCGCTTTACTGGAGAATTAAAGCCATGAACATTATGGGAATAAAACTTCAACGGAGATTGGGCCATTACGAGGAGATGACAACTAACTCACCTGATGGAGTCCAACAGCAACTTCCGAGTTCAGAAGAGACCCCGGTCAATGATCTCTGTAAATTTCCAGCCTGAGGGAATAAGAGGAGAAAAAGAAAGGAAAGAATACGAGAAGAAAGACAGAAAACAGCGCAAGGAAAAAACAAAATACAAAAAAAAAAAGGCAAAAAAAAATTAAAACGTACCGAGTACGCCACGCAAAGCGCGGACCACATCTTCAATAAGACGTGAAAGGCAGGGGGGGTTCAACCGCCGGACACATGGCCATTATAGGTCTTAAATATACACACATGTAGCAAGAAAAAAGGGGGTTATCTAGGAGGGGGAGGGGGGAGCCCCGATTGGGCGCCATAGACCAACCTGAAAACAGGGTACAGCAGGAAATTGCAAATCCAACTTTCAGCATAAAATTATCTTATAGCATAAAAGAAATAAAAAAAAACAAAAAAAAAATTCAATACGTCAAACAATCTTTAAAGATCAAAACATACAATTCGACCGGTTCCGAACCGGCCGGCTGGGGGGACCAGACTTAAAGACCGCCAGGAGATCTCCGGAAGCCAGCCACCCGGCCCGAACACCACCAGGAAGCGGGTCCCCGGGGAGCCCAGGCAGGTCAAAAAAAAAAAAAGGGGGAGGACATCAGACATAGACCATCAACCTGAAAATTAATTACAGCAAGTAAACAGAACCTAAACATTAAGTGCAGCACTTTCTGGAAACATCAACGAACAAACCTGGCCTGAAGTGCACAGTCAAATAAAAATAAAATAAAAAAAAAAGAAACAAAAAATGAAAAAAAAAAGGGGTCCGCAGCAATCATTTAACATAAAAGTCCCATGCGGAGACCCTGAGTAGACAAATTGGGCAGCATTTGTCAAGGAATAAAAAAAATATGGGGGGTGGGGGAGGGAAGGGGTGAAGGGGGAACAGGCGCCACACATCTGGGAATGGACTGAAAAGTTCAGAAATCCAGGAGCATCACATTTAAAACGGATACAGAGGTCAGCCCGGAGCAGAACGTTGAGAGTCAGCTGCAGGCGAAGTGGAGGGAGGAGGACGATTCCGCCCCTTGACCTTCTCCCACGTCCGACCCGGGAGGTTACTGGAGGGTTGTGAAGAAGTGGATTTGGCTGGGCTTCGAGCGCTTACATTAGGTGGCAACAATTGGAGTGAGTCCAGGACGGACTGCGCTTCATCCGGCGAGGTCAGAACATGGGTACGACCATTGTAAGTGAAAGAAAGCTTAAAGGGGAAGCCCCAGCGGTACCGAATTTGATGTGTCTGAAGAGCCGAGGTGAAGGGCTTCATCTGTCTCCTCTTCACAATCGTAGTCTGGGAAAGATCCGCAAAAACTTGGTAACGGTACCCTTGAAACGTAAGATCAGGACTATCCCTAGCCGCACGTAGGAGGGTCTCCTTGCTACGGTAGTAGGTAAACTTAATGATAACGTCGCGGGGTGGTCCCTCTGATTTTTTGGGGCCGAGTGCCCTATGGATGCGGTCAAACTCCAGTCTGTCAATTGGAATAGCTGGGGCAAGTTCCTGAAACAGAGCTGTCGTGGTGGAAGTGAGATCTATGACCGATTCAGGGATGCCCCGCAGGCGCAGATTACCCCTGCGGGCTCTGTTCTCAAAATCCTCCAGGCGCAAAAGGGCCAATTCCAGTTCCTTTTTTATGTCAGAGATGTCCTGCTCATGGTTCTCTAGGACAGTTGCTGCAGCGTCCATCTTATCCTCCAGGTCGTTGGTGCGGGAGCCAAGCTCCCTGATTTCTTTAGTGAGATGGGTGGCCAGCTTTGTGGTTGCTGCTGAGAGCTCTGCCTGCAGCATAGTTTTAAAACGGGAGAGGAGATCTGCATCCCGCAGGGACGGCTGCTGGATCAGGTCTGCGCTCTCAGCAGGAGACAACTCCAGGTCCTCAGCTGCAAGCTGCGAGAAGGGGTCCGGACTCGAGGCCGGGGCTTCAAACATGGCGTCGGGCGGGGAGGCCTCAAGCAATGTACGATCCGCGGCTCTCAAAGACGATGCTCGCGTGAGCATTACAACTCACTCTGTTAGATGCTCGGGGGCTGTGGGTGTCAGTGGGGCACAATTAGGAACAGGGATACCCTCTTTTAATGCTCGATCTACGGCCGATGTGTCCGGACGGCGAGGAGCGTGGCTAAGGTGCGACCGTCTCCATGCGCTGCTCACGAGCGCCCGGGCCATAGCTTTCAACTGGCGTTCAGATAATGTGCCATGGCCTCAAATTCTTAACCGCATGGAAAATATCAAATTATCGGAAAGAATACACCACACGCTATATGACACTATGCATCTACACCAAAAAAAGTGGTCTCTGTGGGATACCTCGCTACGGATGTAATATCCATTACAGGTATTCTACTTTAGCACATCCATTTTTTTTTCTCTCCCCACGGAGATCGTATGGATCTGTAAATCAATTGTATACATTCTCTCACGTGATATATCTCTACTTGCATATAATGTATAATGTAAATGACTCTCTCACTTCATTTTTTATCAGAGGTAAATGCTTATACTATGACCTTATACTTCAATAAAAACGTTTGTAAACAAAAAACGGACTCTGCGACAACTACGTAATTTTCCATGGGAGTTTTGCCATGGATCCCCCTCCGGCATGCCACAGTCCAGGTGTTAGTCCCCTTGAAACAACTTTTCCATCACTATTGTGGCCAGAAAGAGTCCCTGTGCGTTTTAAAATTCGCCTGCCTATTGAAGTCTATGGCGGTTTGCCCGTTCGCGAACATTTGCGGAAGTTCGCGAACCGAAAATTTTAGGTTCGTGACATCACTACCCTGGCTACAAATGTCTTAGCGGAGGGGGAGGGGGGTCCATACAGTTTTTTGTGCTTCTTTTAATATTTTGTTTACATTAACTGGCCAACCATCAAATCCCCATTATACAGCTGAATAAGCCTGGTGGGTGTACATGACTGGGTATTCAGACACTTGTGACAACCAACCTCCTATCAACCAACCTGAGCAGGAAGCTGCCACATTTAGAGGCGGGAGTAATACTGCAGCCAGAAGTTGTAATTGGCTGAACACCTATTTAGTTCATCCATTCGCCATCCGCCTAAACAAGCCAAATTCTGTTCAAACATGGGTTCCGTCCACACCCAGAGCTCTAGTTTTAGTGGTCTGTTTATTGGTCCCTTACAGTGGTGACCAATGGGAGAAGGACCCTCTTACATCTGTGGTCGGTGTAGTGGTCCCTTACATTGATGACCAATGGGAGAAGGACCCCCTTATATCAGTGATCAGTGGATAAGGACATTCTTACATCGTCATCGGTGGGAAGACTGCCCTCCTTACAGATCATTGATGTCAGTTGTTAGAGAGACAGAAATTGTCCATTGCTCAAGGAACCCCTAGAACCCTTTGGAGGAACCCTGGCTAAGAAAGGCTGGACTAGGCAGTAATATATTTCTCTCCCCCTTGGTGGGAGTGGAGATGATATTGTATAAGGATATACAATACATACACCATACCTCCCAACCCGCCCGGATTCTGTGGGAACTTCACGCACAGACTGCATGTTCCCCAGTCCCGTGAAGGGGTTAATTATCCCGCACAGGAAGGAGAAGAAAGGTCATAGGGGAGACATGCTTACCGGAGCCGGTGTGTGGACTGCGGCAGCTGAATTGAAGAGGAGATCCGACTGGCTGTGTGTACAGGTGAGAGACAACCAATCCGCGTGGCACCCGCTCCACAACTTCTACGATCCGCGGCAATCATCCACCCCCCGCTCAACAACTTTTGCATACGCCCCCCCCCCCCCCCCGCTCAAAAAGAATGTCCCGCTATTTTTGAAATGTTGGGAGGTATGCATACCTCCCAACTTTTTGAGATGGGAATGAGGGACACCTATCAGCAAAAGTATGCAGGCATAGGACACACCCCTGACCACGCCCCCTTAAAGGAGAATTGAACAAAAACAAGATTGGTTAAACCCACAGGTGCTTTTTTTACCACTACTATTGCTTTATATTGGCTCTTGGAATTTACAAATGCAGCAATTTAGATATTAGATGGAAGGTTTTGCACTGGAAAACACTTTTTGATAGATAAAAAGTGCATTTTGTATACATCTATATAGATCAGACCGAAATGAGGGACAAATGAAAGAAATGAGGGACAGAGGGACATTGCTCCAAATCAGGGACAGTCCCTCCAAATCAGGGACAGTTGGGAGCTATGGGTATGCATACACACCCAGCACAAGGCCGTGTTCACACTACCAGACATTTCTCGGGGCTGCAGTTCCTCTGAGATCCACAGGGTGGTGATCTCACGTCTACCATAGAGAAAGGAAGTCTCTATGGAAGACAGGAAGTGATGTCAGGGACAGACAGGAAGTTCCGGGTGAGAGTTGAGTCAGGAGGAAGTAGTGAGGAGACATCTTTGGAATCGGCAGCAGAGGAGGTAATAAGATCTTATTTTCTATTTACACCCAGTAACCCCCGTCATGTCCGTCCTCTTCCTCCATAGTCACTGTGACGTCTTTTATCTCCAGCAGATGATGATACACACATATATAGTGTGGAGACCTAGATTAACCCCTTCAGGATCGGAACATTCCCCCACTTACAGGGCCGGAACATTCTCTTCATTTCAGTTTATATTAGGGTTGTCCCGATACCACTTTTTTAGGACAGAGTACAAGTACCGATATTTTTTTTCATGTACTCGCCGATACCGAATACCGATACTTTTTTTTAAATGTGTCCCCACAAATGCAGCCATGTCCCCCCACAAATGCAGCCATGCCCCCCCACAAATGCAGCCATGTCCCCCCACAAATGCAGCCATGTCCCCCCATATATGCAGCCATGTCCCCCCATATATGCAGCCATGTCCCCCCACATATGCAGCCATGTCCCCCATATATGCAGCCATGTCCCCCACAGATGCAGCCATGTCCCCCCACAAATGCAGCCATGTCCCCCACAGATGCAGCCATGTCCCCCATATATGCAGCCATGTCCCCCCATATATGCAGCCATGTCCCTCCACAAATGCAGCCATGTCCCTCCACAAATGCAGCCATGTCCCCCCACAAATGCAGCCATGCCCCCCCACAAATGCAGCCATGTCCCCCCACAAATGCAGCCATGTCCCCCCACAAATGCAGCCATGTCCCCCATATATGCAGCCATGTCCCCCCATATATGCAGCCATGTCCCTCCACAAATGCAGCCATGTCCCTCCACAAATGCAGCCATGTCCCCCCACAAATGCAGCCATGTCCCCCACAGATGCAGCCATGTCCCCCACAGATGCAGCCATGTCCCCCACAGATGCAGCCATGTCCCCCCACAAATGCAGCCATGTCCCCCCACAAATGCAGCCATGTCCCCCCACAAATGCAGCCATGTCCCCCCATATATGCAGCCATGTCCCCCCACAAATGCAGCCATGTCCCTCCACAAATGCAGCCATGTCCCCCATATATGCAGCCATGTCCCCCCACAAATGCAGCCATGTCCCCCCACAAATGCAGCCATGTCCCCCACAGATGCAGCCATGTCCCCCAGAGATGCAGCCATGTCCCCCGACAGATGCAGCCATGTCCCCCGACAGATGCAGCCATGTCCCCCGACAGATGCAGCCATGTCCCCCCACAGATGCAGCCATGTCCCCCCACAGATGCAGCCATGTCCCCCCACAGATGCAACCATGTCCCCCACATATGCAGCCATAAAGTATCGGGTCTGGCATTGGGAGCATTTGCGCGAGTACAAGTACTCGCGCAAATGCTCAATATCGGTCCCGATACTAGTATCGGTATCGGGACAACCCTAGTTAATACTAACGGATTATATGATAATACGGGATGGGGTTTTATTCAGAGGTGGACTTATGATACTTGTTTTTGATTTTATAATCTTCATGGAGGAGGAAATAACTATTCCTGATGTCTGTGAAGGTTCAACACAAGGGATGTGTCTGGATGATGACTTTATCTTTGTAAGTATCAGGTGATGTCACTGTCTATTACCCTATGCAGGAGTATTTAGAAGGACACAAGGATCTCTACAAGGACGTCATGATGGACAATCAGCCGCCCCTCACATCACCGGGTAAGAGGAGACTTTATTGTACAGGAGAGGGCAGTACGGAGGCTCCACCTAGATCCCCCATCATCTGATAAACACATAGAAACAATGGATTCAGTCAGTGTGTGTGTTTCCTACAGATGGATCCAGTAATGGGAACCCACCAGAGAGATGTCCCCGTCCTCTGTATTCCCGGGATTATTCCACACAGGAAGGTCACACCATCCCCCACCATCATCAGGTAGATGAGGAACAATCACTGATAGTATCATTAGGATCTGTACATTATCTGCATTGTTACCATTGATGTCATTTTTATTCTATATTCAGAGTGGAAAGCTGAGAGATTGTAAAGTTGAGGTTAAAGAAGAGATAAAAGAGGAGGATGATGAGGATGGGGTGATGGAGGAGTCAGAGTCTCTAAAAGAACACAAAGATCTGTACCAGGACACCATGGTGGAGTCATCTAGCTACAGAAACCCACCAGAGAGATGTCCCCGTCCTCTGTGTTCCCGGGATTCCACACAGGAAGGTCACACCATCCCTCCTTATTTAAAGGTTGGTGGGTTGGATCATCTAGAACATGGACTTGTGGAAACAATGTGTGGATTTTCTATGTGATATCACAATATTAAAGCTTATATCTTACAGATGATATTCTCTCTCATTTTCTTGGTTTAGAGTGGAGATCCAATCGATATAGAATTTGAGGTGAAAGGAGAAGAAGAAGAGACGTATGTGAGGGATGATCAGCAGTCTATGGAGGAGGATAAAATAACGGGGAAATTTATAGAGGAGGACACTCCTACAGAGATCAGCACAGGTGGGTCATTAATAGGGATGAGCCGAACACCCCCAGGTTCGGTTTGCAGCAGAACAGGCAAAAAATGTGTTCAAACCCTGTTAAAGTCTATGGGGCACGAATGTGAAAAATCAAAAGTGCTAATTTTAAAGGTTAAAATGCAAGTTATTGTCATAAAAAGTGTTTGGGGACCCGGGTCCTGCCCCAGGGGGAGTGTTTGGGGACCCGGGTCCTGCCCCAGGGGGAGTGTTTGGGGACCCGGGTCCTGCCCCAGGGGACATGTATCAATGCAAAAAAAAGTTTTAAAAAATGCCTTTTTTCAGGAGCAGTGATTTTAATAATGCTAAAAGTGAAACAATAAAAGTGAAATATTCCTTTAAATTTCATGCCTGGGGGGTGTCTGTGACGGTATCGGTATGATATCCCCGTCAACGTTCCCTTCTTCCCATAACGAAAATCACCCCAATATTCCACGAGGAGGGATATCCCTGGAATCGCCCAGAAAGCCACACATGAGACAAGCTTACTGCTTGAACAACACAGACTTTAATGTTATATCACACAGCTTATATGTCATTTCCAAAACTGTTACAATGACAAATCTCCGCCCCCCCTCACACTGGGGCTTCCACACAGATGACTAGGCAGACACGATGGAGCCGAGTCTGAAAACACATTTTCTTTAGACAATGACATCAATGACGCTGAGCACTAGCTGTACTGAATACATCAACCAGAACGCTCGACCCCGCATATAGAGAGATAATTACCACAATGAAGCAATCAGAATAATTAACACAAGCCACTTACACACAGATCTCCTTCACACAACACAATAGATCAATTAACCTTTAGAAATAGTGAGGGGACATTAGCACGTCAATAACCTGTCAGAGGAATGAATCACATGAAATTCCTTTCTACCTCTACCCATATGGCTAGCAGGGAGCAGTAAACTGAGACATATAGGCAAATGTATCACAATGGCCCCCCTTTTGCTCCCTGCTCCGGCAAACCCGGTTGGACCTTCCCTGGTCCAGTAGGGTTGACGGGTTCAGAGCTTTTAGTCCGAGGTTAACTCCGTTTGGCATGACTGACCTCCCTTGGCAACTGCTTCAGACTCAGGTATGTCACCGGGTCGTCAGATCACACGCCGTTCAGTCCCCAAGTCTTTGTGCGATCTGCAAAGTCACCAGAAGTCGGTGTGAAGACAGCGAATGGGTCTGTGCGCCGCCGTCTAGGTGTCCCGCTATGGGAGGGGGCAGGTTATGGCTCTGAAGTGACAATCACAGGAGATTCATAAAAAGAAAAAGTTATATTTGTTGAAATGCTGTAGCACTGGTGCTCAGAGTCCGGGGGGGGGGGGGGGAGGGGAATCAGAGCCCCATAAGGTCAGCCACCCCCTGCTCCCTCCGCAGCCGCCGGTTCTCCTCTTGGAGCTTCTCCAGCTCCATCTCCAGTTCATGGAGCCTGGGGGGGTCAGCCTGCTGTGACCTCAGGTGGTTGTTCTCCTCCTCCATGCGGCTTATGCATTCCTCCAGCTCTATGTACTCACGGATCAGCTCCTGCTTGCTCATGTCCTGCAGGCTCTCCACGTGGTCCTTCATAATCAGGAACTGGGTGGTGGTGTAAGGGGCCACCGGTGGGCCCTTGGTGAACATCTCGGCCCGCATCTGGGATGCCCGCTGCGACTCCCTTTCCTCCAGTCGCTTGTTCTCCTCCCAGGTCAGCTTGTTATACGGCTTCCAGGACCTCTTCTTCTTGGGGGGTAGCTGGCGGTGCCTCTTTCTGCCCAGCTCCCTCCAGGGCCCCTCCGTCTCATGGCTGTCGCCCATGACCAGCTGACAATGGTGTTCCCTGTTGTCCGTAATACCAGATTGTACCGTGAGGACTTCGTAAACGGTGTCCGATGGTTCTTCCGGACCCAGCTCCTGGAGATCCCAAGCCGAGTCTACACAATGGGCTGCTGCTGGTGGGCGGTACCCAGGTTGAGACCAATTTGACCTGGTGTTGTCACTCAGGGGGCAATTCTGCTTGAAGTGACCCAGCTGTTTGCACCGGAAGCAGCGTTGTTCGTTGTCCTCCTGGCGTGCATAGCGAGGGCTAGATGTCATCGGTCTGTTAGGAGGTTGGTATCTAGCGGCTGGTGGGTGTGAGGGCGCCGTTGGTCGTGGAGGTTGTACCCGTGGTGTGACCTGGTTCGTCTTGCGAGTATCCGCATATTCATCCGCCAACTTCGCGGCCTCTGGTAGAGTCATGGGCCTGCGATCTCTCACCCAATCTTTGACATCCGTCTGGATGTGATTGTAAAATTGCTCCAGGAGCATTAGTTGCAAAATGTCCTCTGCGGTGGTGGCCTGGCTGCTGTTAACCCAGTTAGAGGCCGACAGGGACAACTGGCATGCCCATTCCGCGTAAGAGTCTTTTGTGGTTTTGCGTGAGTCCCTGAACTTCTGTCGGTGGGACTCTGGGGTTACTGCATAACGAGCTAGGAGCACTTCTTTAACCCGGGCGTAGCTATGGATATCCTGATCTGGCACGGTCCGGAAAGCATCAGAAGCTTTGCCTGACAGTTTGCCTGACAATATTGCAACCCACTCTCTTCTAGCTATTCGGTGCAGGTTACATTGTCGCTCAAAATCCGCCAGGTAGTTATCAATCTCACAGTCCTTTTCATCAAAAGCTTTAAAAGCGCTAAACGGAATCTTCCTTGTGTCTGCTGTGCTGTACTCACTGTTCGGAGAAGGTGCGGCTGCTTGTTGGACTGCTGCCAGTTTTAACTGTAGCTCTGCGTCTCTTATTTGTTTATCCTTCTGTAGTTCTGCGTCTCTTATTTCTTTATTCTTCTGTAGTTCTGCGTCTCTTATTTCTTTATCCTTCTGTAGTTCTGCGTCTCTTATTTGTTTATCCTTCTGTAGTTCTGCGTCTCTTATTTGTTTATCCTTCTGTAGTTCTGCGTCTCTTATTTCTTTATCCTTCTGTAGCTCTGCGTCTCTTATTTGTTTAGCCTTCTGTAGCTCTGCGTTTACTAACAGGTCCATCACTTTCAGCACCACATCCGGCGTTGGGTTCGGGCCGAACCACGCTAGCTTCTCTCTCATTAGCTTGTTGGCTGGCGATTCCTCCTCCTGAATCACTGGTGTCTCCATCTCTTGTACTGCCGGCGTTGCTGCAATCACGTTCTCCTGGTCTAGCTCCATTACTTCTGCTATGATGACCCGCTTGGTTTTGTTGCTAGCAATCCTTCCACGAACTTCCAGTAGTTCTTCCAGTGTCTGCTTGGAATCCGGGTGTGAAGGGGAATAGAAGGGAAAATCCCACTGCTACCAACCAATTGTGACGGTATCGGTATGATATCCCCGTCAACGTTCCCTTCTTCCCATAACGAAAATCACCCCAATATTCCACGAGGAGGGATATCCCTGGAATCGCCCAGAAAGCCACACATGAGACAAGCTTACTGCTTGAACAACACAGACTTTAATGTTATATCACACAGCTTATATGTCATTTCCAAAACTGTTACAATGACAAATCTCCGCCCCCCTCACACTGGGGCTTCCACACAGATGACTAGGCAGACACGATGGAGCCGAGTCTGAAAACACATTTTCTTTAGACAATGACATCAGTGACGCTGAGCACTAGCTGTACTGAATACATCAACCAGACCGCTCGACCCCGCATATAGAGAGATAATTACCACAACGAAGCAATCAGAATAATTAACACAAGCCACTTAAACACAGATCTCCTTCACACAACACAATAGATCAATTAACCTTTAGAAATAGTGAGGGGACATTAGCACGTCAATAACCTGTCAGAGGAATGAATCACACATGAAATTCCTTTCTACCTCTACCCATATGGCTAGCAGGGAGCAGTAAACTGAGACATATAGGCAAATGTATCACAGTGTCTATAGTATGCCTGTGAAGTGGCGCATGTTTCCCGTGTTTAGAACTGTCCCTGCACAAAATCACATTTCTAACCCTAAGGAAAAAACGTAATTTAAAACTACTTGCGGCTATAATAAATTGTCGCGTCCCGGCAATACAGATAAAAATTGTAATGGATCTCGGATACCCCAGGTGGGCACATCCGCCAGACCTGTGTCTCCTGTCCTCCAAACGCACCCTCGGCCGACAGACTCGCTATAACCAGCCCTTTACCCCACCAATCACGAGGCAAACCACATAGGTGTTGAGGGTTAAACATGCAGAGCATCAACTGTTTATTAAATACAGAACATACACTTTTAAACACAGTTAGGGACACTCCTCTTTGCCTTGTCATAGAGGGGGAGGGGGACAGGGAAGAACCAATGGAAACTCAACACTTGTACATTGAAACTCATAAAAGGGATTATGATAAGCAGGCAGCCCCTCCTCACACATCCCCCATTGAGAGATGTCTCCAGTCCAGACCTTCGTCTACGTGCAATGACCCAACACGCGCGTGCACGTGGTTATGCGCGGCGTGCGGGGGGCGTTCCCTCCTCAATGTTATCTTCGGCTCAGTAAGCTGGCTGAAGGGCTGGAGGACGGACACAGAGTGGTGGCGCTCCGAGGAGACACAGCGACACCCGGTGGTGTAAAAGAGACCAGCGGGTCTGGAGCTTGCTTCCCCTTGACCATATATTTAAAAGCCTAAGGTCTCTTGAGGCAGCTGACAACTAGCACAGTCCTTGGAAGCAGTTCTGTTATAAAAAAAAAAAAAGAAAGCATCTGCCTTCCCAGAGGCTTAGGGACATTAGGAAAAACCTATTTACCCTAGCCACATCATTTACTCCTTGATACAACAGTTGGTACCGAGTACCTCGGTGTTGTATCATGGCTCCCAAAGGATCAGGAACTAAGGGTGCAAAAAATGCTAAAAAACAAAAGGGTTCCCCCTCTGATTCTGAGGATCTTAGTCAGGCTATGCCAGTTCTATCCTTACCTAAAAAAACAGAGGAGGTCGCCTTGGATTGGGTATGTTTGGTGCTTTGGCTGGCCCTAACCATCCCAACCCTGTGTTTGTCACAGAGGATATGCTAGCTACCTCTCTGAGTGGGCTAGAACAAAGATTGACAACTTTAATTTCAAATTATTTTCCAGGCAGGAAGCGGACTAGATCCCCATTGCCTGAACTCGTATCCTCGGATGCTGAGATTCTCTCCCCGGAAGGAATATGAATCTCAGGAGGATCAAATGGAACAGAACCTGGAGGGTTCAGAGATTGAGGAATCCACCATAGAAGAACCATTTTCAGCCTCCCAAGCGGAGAGTCTGTGGATCCAGTCCTTAACAGACATGGTCCGTTCAGCATTTAAGCTGCCTTTACCAGGGCCTCAGGTTCCTGCGGTGTCTTCTTTGGGCTCCTTAAAAGCGCCACTAAGTAATGCGCTGTTTCCGGTCCATCCTCTTTTGGAGGATTTGATCTTTCAGGATTGGGTACGGCCTGACAGAATATTCCTGCCTCCTAAGAGGTTTTCTGTCCTCTACCCTATGGAAGAGAAATTTTTCAAAGAAATGGGCGCTCCCGGCTGTGGACGCAGCCATCTCCTGCGTGAATAAATCCTTGACTTGCCCGGTAGAGAACATACAAGTGTTCAAAGACCCGGTCGATAAACGGTTAGAAACTCTCTTGAAAGCTTCCTTTACTATGGCAGGAGCAGTGGTGCAGCCGGCAGTAGCTGCTATTGGTGTTTGTCAAGCGTTAAAAGACCAGACAAAACAGATGTTGAAGGACATTCCGGCGCAGCAGGCACAAGAATTAGCCGACCTCCCCAGAGCCCTGTGTTTTGCGATGGATGCTATAAAAGATTCCATCCAGCAGGCTTCCCGTTTGTCACTGTTCTTAGTGCACATGCGAAGGCTCTTGTGGCTAAAGAATTGGTCGGCCGAGACTCCATGTAAAAAACTCTTAGCGGGCTTCCCCTTTTACGGAGGAAGACTTTTTGGAGAGGATCTGGATAAGTGGCAAGAGTACTCTTTTGCCAGTCAAAAAGAGATCTCGAGGCCCTACGTTTAAGCGGCAGTTGTCTCCAGCCCCAGGGCCCTCGACCTCCAGGCAGTATCGACGGCCTCCTGCACGATCAAACTTTGGTAATAAGTCGCAAGGACAGGCCTCAGGTGGCAAGAGACCATGGTCTCGCAAGCCAGCAAAACCCGCCCCCAAATCAGCTTTATGAAGGGGCGCCCCCACTCAATCGGGTGGGGGGAAGGCTTTGATTCTTTGCAGAAGTTTGGGAAGCCAATGTCCCCGACAAATGGGTCATTTCCTTGGTGGCCACAGGCTACAAAATAGAATTTCTGGAGTTCCCCCTTCCTCATTTTCAGGAATCAAGAGTTCCAAACGATCCGGTAAATAAGGCGTCTATGCTGGCAGCTTTGGATCGTCTTTTAGACCAGGAAGTAATCCTAGAGGTGCCAGCCCAGGAACGCGGGCTAGGCTTTTCCTCCAATCTATTTATCATACCAAAGCCCAACGGCGATGTCAGACCAATCCTGGATCTAAAGGGTCTGAATTCTTACCTAAGGGTTCACTCCTTTTGGATTGAATCCGTACGGTCAGCAGCCGCTGCCTTGCAGCAGGACGATTACCTGGCCTCAATAGACATAAAGGACGCATACCTACATGTACCAATTTTTCAGGGGCATCAAAGGTTCTTGCGCTTTGCAATCGCAGGACGCCACTACCAATTTGTAGCTCTCCCCTTCGGGCTAGCAACAGCCCCCCGGGTGTTTACGAAGGTCCTGGCTCCCATCTTGGAAAATCTAAGGACCCAAGGAATTTCGATCCTTGCTTACTTGGACGACCTCCTTATTATAGATCACTCTGCTTCCGGCCTAAATCGAGCAGTAGCCCTTACGGTTCAGTACCTCGAGGTATTCAGCTGGGTTCTAAACCGAGAGAAATCGGCCTTGCAACCCACAAAACGGTTAGAATACCTCGGCATGCTGCTAGACACGGAACAGCAGAGAGTGTTACTACCTTTAGCGAAGGTCAAAGGTATCAGAGAGTTAATCCAGTTGGTTCTGAGCAAAAGAGAACCAACCATTCGCTTGTGTATGCGATTACTGGGCAAGCTGGTAGCCACTTTCGAGGCAGTACCTTATGCTCAGGTTCACACTCGAGTCCTACAGGCAGCCATTCTGTCGGCTTGGAACAAAAAGCCACAAGCCCTGGATCTTCCTTTGACCCTCTCATCAAGAGTCCGTCAAAGTCTCTGCTGGTGGCTAAACCCTCAGAAACTACTGAAGGGAAAATCTTTCAGTCCCATCATCTGGAAGGTAGTGACCACAGATGCCAGCCTAAAGGGCTGGGGAGCGGTCTTGGACGGGCAGACTCAGCAGGGGACTTGGGCAGTGTCAGAGAGACTTCTGCCCATCAATGTCTTGGAAATCAGAGCTGCACGGTTAGTCTTGAAGGCATAGACACCCAAGCTACAGGGGTCTCCGTTGAGAGTGCAGTCCGACAATGCCACCGCGGTGACATATATAAACCACCAAGGGGGCACGAGGAGTCGAGCCGCCCAAAAGGAGGTGAACTTTCTGTGGGCAGAGGCACATGTGCCATGCATCTCGGCAATTTATATTCCCGGAGTGGACAACTTACAGGCGGACTTCTTAAGTCGTCAGCAGCTGGTTCCAGGGGAATGGTCTCTCCATCCCTAGGTCTTTCAAGAAATCTGCCAGAGGTGGGGATTTCCGGATGTAGACATCATGGCATCGAGGTTCAACAAGAAGCTGAACAGGTTCATGTCCCGGACAAGGGATCCGTTGGCCTGTGGAACTGATGCGTTGGTTTGCCCTTGTCATCAGTTCAATCTACTATATGCCTTTCCCCCGTTACAATTGCTGCCCCGCCTGCTGCGCAGGATCAGGGTAGAGAGCAGACCAGTGATTCTGGTAGCCCCAGCGTGGCCCCGGAGGTCATGGTACTCACTGATCGTGAGAATGTCAGTGGCGGAGCCCTGGACCCTTCCACTTCATCCAGACCTACTCTCGCAAGGCCCGATCCTCCACCCTGCCTTACGGCATCTAAATTTGACGGCTTGACGGCTGAATCCCTGATTCTCAGGGGTAGAGGCCTGTCTAGCCAGGTAATTTCTACTCTGATTAAGGCTAGAAAGCCAGTCTCCAGAGTAATTTATTACAGGATTTGGAGGGCCTATGTAGTCTGGTGTGAGTCCCAAAGATGGCACCCCCGCAAGTACACCATTGACAGGGTGTTACGTTTTCTACAGCTGGGAGTGGACAAAAACTTGGCCTTAAGCACTATCAAGGGACAGATTTCAGTCTTGTCAGTGTGGTTTCAGAGGCCTTTGGCCACTCACTCTCTAGTTGAGACTTTCTTGCAGGGGGTCTTGCGCATTAATCCCCCTATCAAATCACTGCTTTGTCCGTGGGACTTAAATCTTGTGTTGTCGGCTCTACAAAAGCAGCCCTTTGAGCCTCTGGCTGAGGTTCCGTTAGTATTACTAACTAGAAAGTTAGTATTTTTGGTTGCTATGGCTTCCGCTAGAAGAGTGTCAGAGCTGGCAGCCTTGTCTTGTAGAGAACCATACCTCGTTCTGCATAAAGACAGGGTGGTTCTCTGTCCGCATCCGTCTTTTCTGCCTAAGGTTGTGTCCAGTTTTCACTTAAACCAGAATTTGATCCTACCATCCTTCTTTCCAAGACCCACTTCTAGAAAGGAAGGCTTGCTGCATACCTTGGATATTGTCAGGGCCATGAAGGCCTACCTTAAGGCTACAGAAAAGATTCGGAAGACGGATATATTGTTCATCCTGCCGGAGGGGCCCAAGATGGGTCAGGCGGCAGCAAAAGCTACCATCGCTAGATGGATTAAACAATTAATCAGTCAGGCCTACGGCTTGAAGGGGTTGCCCCCTCCTTTATCAATAAAGGCCCATTCTACTAGGGCCATGGGCGCCTCCTGGGCAGCACACCACCAGATCTCTATGGCTCAGGTTTGCAAGGCGGCAAGCTGGTCGTCGGTCCACACGTTCACAGAATTTTACCAGTTGGACGTTAGAAGGAGTGCTGATGCAGCCTTTGGGCAGGCGGTGCTGCAAGCTGCGATTTGAGATTCTCGGGATCTGGGGCAACCTTGATTAAATTAATTAAATTAATTTTTGTTTGGATTTAAATATGATTTAAATTTATTTCCTGAATTAAGTCTTCTTGGTTGAGATTATGGTTGAGCGAACCGGAACTGTAAAGTTCGGCTTCGGTACGGACTTTGGGTTTTTCCCGAACCCGAATAATTGAAAAAAGTTTGGGTCCGGGATCGGAGTTCAGGGAAAAAAAAATGTGCGGAGGTCCCCGCAAATTCAATAACCAGACCCTTTAGGTCTGGTATGGATATTCAGGGGAACCCCGCCGTCAATTTAAAACAAAAATGACGTGCGGATCCCCCTAAATATCTGGGGACCCCCAGATCCTGACCCCCCCCCCCCTGTGTGAAATGAAGGAAGTGTAAAGTCTTGTAAAAAAACACACTGACACCAAAGAATAAAGTCCTTTCCTCTTCTTGGGCTTCCCCAGTGACGTAGCAGAGGGTACGTCAGAGGGGGCGGGGTCACGTAACGGGTGGCTCTGCCTCCTCTATATAAGAAATGTCACAGCTGCAGCGCGTCATTCGCTGGGCTGTGCCCAGCGGTGAGAGGAGGTCGGGGATGCTGCTGCGCTGTATGGATGGATGTTCTCATCGCCGGAGATCACCCGCAGCCGTCGCAGGATCAGGACAACGCAGGAAGCCGGGAACGAGTGGATTTCTCACTGCTGGAGGTTTTTTTTTTTTTTAATAAAGGACTTTATTCTTTGGTGTCAGTGTGTTTTTTTACAAGACTTTACACTTCCTTCGTGAAATGGTAGAGGTACAGTGTACCCCATTACCATTTCACACAGGGGGGGGGGTCAGGATCTGGGGGTCCCCTTTGTTAAAGGGGTCTTCCAGATTCTGATAAACCTCCCGCCCGCAGACCCCCACAACCACCGGCCAGGGTTGTGGGGATGAAGCCCTTGTCCCCATCAACATGGGGACATCCTCCCCATGTTGAGGGCACGTGGCCTGGTACGGTTCAGGAGAGAAGGGGGCACACTCTGTCCCCCCTCTTTTCTGTGGCCGGCCAGGTCAACGTGCTCGGATAACGGGTCTGGTTATGGATATTTAGAGGGAACCGCACGTCATTTTTGTTTTAAATTGACGGCGGGGTTCCCCTGAATATCCACACCAGACCTAAAGGGTCTGGTTATTGAATTTGCGGGGACCTCCGCACATTTTTTTTTCTAAAAGTCCGTGTTCCATTGACTACAATGGGGTTCGGAGTTCGGGTTCGGTAACTTTTTTTTTTTAAAGTTCGGGTTTGGACCCGAACCCGAACATCCAGGTGTCCGCTCAACTCTAGTTGAGATGTCTCCCTCCTCTCATTAAAGCATTGCTTTCGGACATCCCGTATAGTAATGACTATGCCGCTCTGTGTCCCGTGATGTACGAGAAAGAAAAAGGGATTTTTATATACAGCTTACCTGTAAAATCCTTTTCTTGGAGTACATCACGGGACACAGAGCTCCCACCCCTCTTATGGGGAAGATTTTGGGAAGCATACTGCTTGCTACAAAACTGAGGTACTCCTCCTATGGGAGGGGGTTATATAGGGAGGGGACTTCCTGTTTGAGATTGCCAGTGTCCATCACCTGAAGGTACTCCATATAACCCGTATAGTAATGACTATGCCGCTCTGTGTCCCGTGATGTACTTCAAGAAAAGGATTTTACAGGTAAGCTGTATATAAAAATCCCTTTATTAAAATCACTGCTCCCGAAAAAACGGTAGTTTTTAAAACTTTTTTTTGCATTGATACATGTCCCCTGGGGCAGGACCCGGGTCCCCAAACCCTTTTTATGAATCGCATATAAGAACTTTAACTTTTTGATTTCTCCCATAGCCTTTTAAAGAGTGTTCCACGACTTTCGAATTTGCCGCGAACACCCCAAATTGTTCGCTATTCAGTGAACACCCGATGTTCGAGTGGCTCATCCCTAGTCATTAACACTAAATCCATTCCTCCACCCATACTGCTCACTGATTGGTCCAGAGTAGGGCAGGGACTGGGTGATATCAGCCTGTAATCCCCCTGGTCACTTTCCTGAGCTGTGTTCCCCGTCCTGTATTCCTGTATTTCTCTCAGATAATCTTCCTTCTCTGTGCTGAAGACACAATTTATGTCTCTAGACTGGATTTATGGAGATTCTGGGGTTCAGCTGGCAGCAAAATGTTCATTTCCCCCCATAGGAGTTACTACACCTAGGCACCTGGGGTATGTGTTTTGGGTCTTCTGCCCCATACCCGGGTATGGCAAGATCTCTGACAGACAATTCTCCCGGGGTTACTAACTCTGTTGTCTGCTGGCTGTGCCGGGTGGAGGGATATGTCTGTATAGTCTCAGACCCAAGTCACTGAGTGCAGTCTCAGGAGACGGGAGGCAGAGGTGTGGGATCTCTGCAACTTGTCTCATGTAAAAAATAATCTACCACTGATTACTGAAGACCAATATTATGAGTCCTGACCCTTACACTATATCATTTATATTGTACATTACATACTCCTGACCCCTGCACTATATACTCTATATTGTACATTATATACTCCTGACCCCTGCACTATATACTCTATGTTGTACATTACATACTCCTGACCCCTGCACTATATACTCTATATTGTACATTACATACTCCTGACCCCTGCACTATATACTCTATATTGTACATTACATACACCTGACCCCTGCACTATATACTCTATATTGTACATTACATACTCCTGACCCCTGCACTATATACTCTATATTGTACATTATATACTCCTGACCCCTGCACTATATACTCTATATTGTACATTACATACTGCTGACCCCTGCACTATATACTCTATATTGTATATTACATACTCCTGCCCCCTGCACTATATACTCTATATTGTACATTATATACTCCTGATCCCTGCACTATATACTCTATATTGTACATTATATACTCCTGACCCCTGCACTATATACTCTATATTGTACATTACATACTCCTGACCCCTGCACTATATACTCTATATTGTACATTACATACTCCTGACCCCTGCACTATATACTCTATATTGTACATTATATACTCCTGACCCCTGCACTATATACTCTATATTGTACATTACATACTGCTGACCCCTGCACTATATACTCTATATTGTATATTACATACTCCTGCCCCCTGCACTATATACTCTATATTGTACATTATATACTCCTGATCCCTGCACTATATACTCTATATTGTACATTATATACTCCTGACCCCTGCACTATATACTCTATATTGTACATTACATACTCCTGACCCCTGCACTATATACTCTATATTGTACATTACATACTCCTGACCCCTGCACTATATACTCTATATTGTACATTACATACTCCTGACCCCTGCACTATATACTCTATATTGTACATTACATACTCCTGACCCCTGCACTATATACTCTATATTGTACATTATATATTCTTGACCCCTGCACTATATACTCTATATTGTACATTACATACTCCTGACCCCTGCACTATATACTCTATATTCTTCAGTACATCATTTTGATACTGCAAAATTCTAACTTTTGTATAATAAGTTGTACATTACATAGTCCTGACTTCTTTTGCACCCATTTTCTACCAGCTGGACATTTTATATCTGATGATGTGATTGGAGCGCAGACTTTTACATGGTGATAATAATGTGATAACATCCTCCAACTTTGGAACCTTAAACAGAAAGTGATAATGAGGGGGAGGAGTCAATAACCCAATGATGGTGGTCTTCAGGATCAGTCCAGTCTTCATCTTGGTTATTCTCCCCCCTTCCTCACTCTCTGACCTCTGGTGGGGCTCAGCCTGCTGTTATTCATGACTGAATCATGGACTAAATAAGGAAGTGCAGGACTTCTTGTGTTGGGAAGATGGCAATGAGTGATAGAGGGGGTGGGGACACTCGTCCTATAATCCCCTCATCACTGTCACTCCTATAAAAGACAGTTCTCGTTGTTTCCTCACTCTCTGACCAAGGTCCATGACTAAAGAAATTAACTGGGAGATCAGAGGAACCGTTTTTTCTCACCTCGTCTTTCAGGACAGCACCTGGAGAGAGCGCAGCTCCACCCACTTCCCAGGAAACACTGCAGTCAATGCTATAACTTCCGCCCCCTTCCACCATGGCCTCAGTTGTAGTGTTTCCTCCGGCCATGGTGGAAGCGCTGCAGGGAACCAAGGGTGTGCTGTTCTCTCCCCAGGCGGGGAAGGTGGTTTTGGAGCATACCGGTGTTTTGTGTGTTAGGAGGTGATCCTCCAGGAGGCGGACTCGACTTCTCCCCTGACGCGCGGGTGAAGGTCGCGTACTTCTCCTCTTCGGTCCGGCGAGGACAGAGGCTGCTGGGGGTCCCGCTCCCTGAGTCCGGGCATCGTAGCTTGCGGGGGGGGGCGGTCAGGTGCCGTTCTTCCGGCATACGAGGTCCCGGAGCGGAGGGCATAGTGACGTCCTTTCCGGGTGGAGGCTGGACTTCCGGCGGCGCGTGGCGGCTTCCGGTTCCGGCCGCCTGGAACGCAGGAGGAGGAGTGGCCTCGGCGGTGCTATTTCCGGGTCTCGCAGCGGCGAGAAAGAGCCGGGAATTTTAAAAAGCTGTCGCACGCCCGCAGCGTTCTGGGACCATGGAGCCAGAAGACGCAGCGGAGGTGGCGGGAGCAGGAGCCACAAGCACCAGCCCGGCCCAGGTAGGAGACCCAGCGGTGGTCAATGTACCAGGGTATTGTTATGTCCCTCTTTTCTGCCCCTTCGGGGGAGGGGAGCCTGCCTCACTCACCCTAGTCACTTCTGTGGGTGCGTGTAGTTTTCTGGTACAGCGGTGATGGGTGCTGGTTTTTATTTGTTCACTAGCTGTGTGCACTTGTGTGTTTTGTTGGCTGGCGTACAAAGGTTAAACATAGCGTTGTTGTCCTTTGTGTCGTTTCAGAAAGTTAAAGAAAAACTTAAAGTGGTAGAACCTCCTCCTTCCAAGAAGCGGTGTGCTACTTGTAAAGCTTCCCTTAAGGGGAACTGGACCAAACCTTTATGCAAAACTTGTATTGCGGAGATTGTCAGGGGGGAGGCCTCTACTAGTTCGGCCTCTGAGCAGCCCACCGTCAAGGGTACGGGGGAGTTGCTCTCTTCGTTTAGGGAGGAGTTGCACCAGACTTTCCAGTCTTTTCGCTCCTTCCTGGACAAGGGTCCGACTAAGGGATCTAAGGTCAGGGCCAGTACCCCCTCCACATCTACAAGGTTAGACAGTGAGTCCGAGGAGGAGGAGCCTGAAAATGTTGTTTCAGGATCAGAGGCGGAGGAAGAAGAAGAAAGGGATACTTCTTCCTCGCGCTATAAACTGTCCTTAGAGGAGGTTGATGACCTATTAAGGACTATTCATTCTACCCTAAACATTAAGGAAGATGCGACTCAGCTGTCCTTGCATGACAGGATGTACCAGGGCTTGGATGAGGTGAAACATCGTACCTTCCCGGTACATAAAGTATTGTCTGAAACAATTAAGAGAGAATGGAAGGACCCGGAAAAGGCACCCTTCTTTTCTAAATCTCTGAAAAGGAGATTTCCTTTCGATGAAGATCCAACGCAGGCATGGAATAAAAGGCCTAAGCTGGATGCAGCATTCTCAAAAGTTTCTCGCAATACGGACCTAGCTTTTGAGGATACAGGTACCCTAAAAGATCCCCTGGATAAAAGAGCAGATACCCTGCTCAAAAAAGCCTGGGATACCACCTTGATTAATCTCAAGCCAGCTATGGCATCCACTGTGGTGGCTAGAAACCTTGAACATTGGCTGGATCAGCTTAAAGGTCACATCGAGGCTGGGACCTCTCGTAGAGAGCTTTTGGAGTCCTTTCCAGTCCTTATGAAAGCGGTAGGCTATATAGCGGATGCATCTGCTGAATCCGTGAAGCTCTCCGCCAGATCCTCGGCGTTGATAAATTCAACCAGAAGGGCCTTATGGGTTAAGACCTGGCAGGGGGACACAGCCTCTAAGGTGAAACTGTGTGGGTTACCATTTGAAGGAGACTTGGTGTTTGGCACAGGGCTAGACGCCGTTCTGGATAGGACGGCGGATAGAAAGAAGGCTCTTCCTTTAAAAAAGGTAGATTCGGGGCCCAAGAAAAATTTTCGTCCTTTTTTCCAAGCCAAGGGTCCTAAGGATGCGCAAAGAGGCCAGGGTGGTAGACCCTGGCGGTCCCAGAGGGGCCGCGGGAAGCCTGGGGTGTTATTTCTCCAAGCTCCAAGCCTTCCTTCCACAGTGGGCAGAGGCGACGTCCAGTCCGTATGTCCTCAAACTGATTGCAGAGGGCTACGCACTGGAGTTCTCGGGAAGACCACCGTCGCGGTTTTATGTGACCCAATTGCCCAGGGAGCAAGAGAAATCTCGGGCAATGCTGTCATTAGTGGAAGATTTTCTCCAACAGAGGGTGATTACGCCAGTGCCCCAGAGAGAACAGGGGGAGGGCTGTTATTCCCATATATTTCTAGTAAGGAAGCCGTCGGGCAAATTCAGGTTAATTTTAAACCTAAAAGTCCTGAATCTAGCTATCCGGTACAAGAGATTCCGCATGGATTCTATAAACTCGGTGAGAAAGCTTCTTCCTCTGGGGTGCTTTCTAGCATCGATAGATTTAAGGGATGCATATTTGCACGTCCCGATCAGGACTTCCTCTCAGCGCTATCTGCGCCTAGCTATCAGAACAGAGAGCGGAGTGAGACATTTCCAATTCAGAGCCCTCCCATTCGGCCTTTCCTCCTCTCCCAAAGTCTTTTCAAAGGTGGTGGCAGAGGCCTTGGCACCCTTAAGGCTCAGGGGGATTTCTATAATTCCATACTTGGACGACCTCCTGGTGTTCGCCAAGTCGGAGGAGCAGCTTCTCCTGGACCTGAGGAGGACCCAGGCTCATTTGGAAGGGCTCGGATGGATTCTGAACAAAGAGAAGTCAAATCTAGTGCCCTCCCAGAGGATAGTCTTTCTAGGATACACTATAGACTCTGTTCAGGGGAAGATTTTTCTACCAGAAGCAAAGATAGAGAAAGTTCAGGCTGCGGTGAAGACGATTCAGTCGAATGTGCCGATTTCTGTTCGCTCAGCCATGTCCACAATGGGCTTACTCACGGCCGCCATTCCGGCGGTGCAGTGGTCTCGTCTCCATTCAAGGGACCTACAACAGGCGATCCTTCAGAATTGGACCCAGGGGGAATCCCTAGAGAAAAGATTCAGAGTTCCGTCTTCAGTGAAAAGGAAACTTTGGTGGTGGAGAGGCCAGGCAAATCTGCGCCTAGGCCTGTCTTGGTCCTTCCCCACTACAAGGGTCCTAACTACGGACGCGAGTTCGTGGGGATGGGGTGCTCACCTGAACGGGCAGATGGCACAGGGATCCTGGACGAGGGAGGAGTCCAGAAGGTCCTCCAATTGGAGGGAACTCAGGGCCATTTGGTTAGGGCTAAGGGCCTTCCAGGAGCTGATTCTGGACCAACACGTCCAGATTCTGTCAGACAACGCCACAGCGGTGGCGTATGTTTCCAGACAGGGGGGCACGAGAAGCAAGGTACTCCTCAATCTGGCCTTACAGACTCTGTCCTGGGCAGAGGTGAACTTGGCATCCCTATCGGCAGTACACCTAAAAGGCAGCCTAAACCTTCTGGCAGACTTTTTAAGTCGGACGAGGGTTCTGGAATCGGAATGGTGTTTATGCCCGGAGGTCTTCCAAGAGCTAGTAAACAGGTGGGGAACTCCTCAGATAGACCTGTTCGCGTCCCAGTCCAATGCCAAGGTTCCGGCTTATTTTTCTCTCAACAGAATGGACCAGGCAGAGGGTCTAGATGCGTTAGTCCAACGCTGGCCCTTCCGCCTGTGCTATGCCTTCCCCCCAGTTCAGATCATTCCTTTAGTGTTACGGAAGCTTCAGGAGGAGAAGACTACTCTGATCCTAATAGCCCCGTACTGGCCCAAGAGGCCTTGGTTTTCGAGTCTGTTGGAACTGGCAGTAGAAGATCCCTGGGTACTACCAGTCAGAAGGGATTTACTGTTTCAGGGCCCTCTACTTCATCCAGACGTGAGTCGATTAAGACTCACGGCCTGGTTACTGAAGAGCTAATTCTTAGCAGAAAGGGTTTGTCCAAACGTTTGGTAGATACGCTTCTTAGTAGTAGGAAAAAGGTCACGAGGGCCATCTACTTCAAGACTTGGAAAGTTTTCAATTCTTGGTGTGAAGGTAAAAATTATTCTCCTTTGAATACATTTTCCGTCTTGGAGTTTTTACAAGACGGTATGGATAAGGGTCTGGCAGCCAGCACCTTGAAGGCGCAGGTGGCGGCTTTGTCAGTGTTTCTAGAGAGACGTTTATCTCTAGAGCCCTACGTCATCAGATTTTTTAAGGCCTTAGCTAGGGCTAGGCCGTCCCCGTTTAAATTTTTCCCCAAGTGGGATTTATCAGTGGTCCTGGGGGGTTTGACTAAAAAACCCTTCGAACCACTGGTAGACGCCTCTATAAAGTTTCTGACTTTGAAATTGGTGCTTTTGGTAGCGGTCACCTCAGCGAGGAGGGTTAGCGAGCTTCAGGCGCTTTCCATTTTGGAGCCTTTTTTGTCAATCTTCCCTGATAGGGTAGTATTAAGAACTCATCCGAGTTTTCTTCCGAAGGTAGTGTCAGTATTTCATAGGACGCAGGAAATAGTGTTACCTACCTTTTGTCCAACTCCTTCTTGTCCGAAGGAGAGAGAATTCCATTCCTTAGATGTCAGGAGATGCATTAGACGCTATCTAGAGGTCTCTAGTGAGTTCAGAAAGGCGAATTCGCTTTTCGTTCTGTTTTCAGGATCCCGCAAGGGGCATGGGGCTTCCAAGAGTACTCTGGCTAGATGGTTACGTATGGCTATCCATGAGGCATACAAAGCTAAAGGTTTGGATCCTCCTCCGGGAGTAATGGCCCATTCTACTAGGGCGGTGGCAACTTCCTGGGCAGAACGGGCTGGAGCTTCGCCAGAACACATCTGTAAAGCGGCAACGTGGACGAGCTTTTCCACCTTCGCTCGTCATTATAGGATGGATTTGCTCTCTGTGTCAGAGCAGTCTTTTGGCAGGAAGGTCCTGCAAGCGGTGGTCCCACCCTAGAGTAAGTACTCGGTTATCATCTCCAGGTGCTGTCCTGAAAGACAAGGTGAGAAAACCTTAGTTAGACTTACCGGTAACGGTATTTCTATGAGTCTTTCAGGACAGCACCGATAACCCGCCCTTTTGTTATTAAAGATAATATATATATATATGCTAATGCATGTAGTTTCTATGTTCTGCTTATCTAATTTCCGGAGGTACTCGTGAACAACTGAGGCCATGGTGGAAGGGGGCGGAAGTTATAGCATTGACTGCAGTGTTTCCTGGGAAGTGGGTGGAGCTGCGCTCTCTCCAGGTGCTGTCCTGAAAGACTCATAGAAATACCGTTACCGGTAAGTCTAACTAAGGTTTTTTTTTTTTTTAAATCAAACTTTATTGAAAAAACAATAAATGAGAAGCAGTACAGTATACAAGATCTTGTACATATCAGACATAAACCTTCAATGTTTGGTAAGTAGCACTAAATCACATAAACTCGGTACATCCGCATACGGGTATTGTAATATCCTCAGAGACAAAGCTGCCTAATGTGGGCGGAGTCCTGGTTTAGGGGAACCAATCGGCTCATGTCTAGTAATAATCTTTGTATTTCTATTTTAGTAGATGGACGGGAGATGAGGAAAACCTCAGAGGATTGTCTCACTTTGTCTCCAGACTGTAAAGTAGAAGATGAGGACATCGCACAGTATAGTCCAGGAGAAAACCCGACTACCTCAAATGTCCATCCGGCACCACACAGTGTAGATGGACCATCGTATTCCTCTTATCCTGAGGAACCTCAGACTGTGCGGGACGGTGCCGGACCATCGTATTCCTCTTATCCTGAGGAACCTCAGACTGTGCGGGACGGTGCCGGACCATCGTATTCCTCTTATCCTGAGGAACCTCAGACTGTGCGGGACGGTGCCGGACCATCGTATTCCTCTTGCCCTGAGGAACCTCATACTGTGCGGGACAGTGCCGGACCATCGTATTCCTCTTATCCTGAGGAACCTCAGACTGTGCGTGACGGTGCCGGATCATCGTATTTCTCTTATCCTGAGGAACCTCAGACTGTGTTGGACGGTGCCGGACCATCGTATTCCTCTTATCCTGAGGAACCTCAGACTGTGCGGGACGGTGCCGGACCATCGTATTCCTCTTATCCTGAGGAACCTCAGACTGTGCGGGACGGTGCCGTCCTTCCAACAGATAAGATGTTTCCCTGTCCTGAATGCGGGAAGTGTTTCTCTTCTAAATCCAATCTTAATAAGCATAAAAGATCTCACACGGGGGAGAAGCCGTATTCCTGTCCTGAGTGCGGGAAATGTTTTTCAGTGAAGTCCTGTCTTTACATACATCAGAGATCTCACACAGGAGAGAAGCCGTATTCCTGTCCTGAGTGCGGGAAATGTTTTTCAGTGAAGTCCAGTCTTTCCATACATCAGAGATCTCACACAGGGGAGAAGCCGTATTCCTGCCCTGAGTGCGGGAAATGTTTTTCACAGAAGTCCCATCTTTCCATACATCAGAGATCTCACACAGGGCAGAAGCCGTATTCCTGCCCTCAGTGCGGGAAATGTTTTTTACGGAAGTCCGATCTTGTCACACATGAGAGATCTCACACGGGTGAGAAGCTGTATTCCTGTCCTGAGTGCGGGAAATGTTTTTCAGTGATGTCTGATCTTTACACACATCAGAGATCTCACACAGGAGAGAAGACATATTCCTGTCCTGAGTGCGGGAAATGTTTTCCACAGAAGTCCAAACTTGTCATACATCAGAGATCTCACACAGGGGAGAAGCCGTTTTCCTGTCCTGAGTGCGGGAAATGTTTTTCAGACAATTCCACTTTTAACAAACATCAGAGATCTCACAGAGGGGAGAAGCCGTATTCCTGCCCTGAGTGCGGGAAATGTTTTTTACGGAAGTCCGATCTTGTCACACATCAGAGATCTCACACGGGTGAGAAGCCGTATTCCTGTCCTGAGTGCGGGAAATGTTTTTCAGTGAAGTCCCATCTTTACACACATCAAAGATCTCACACGGGAGAGAAGCCGTATTCCTGTCCTGAGTGCGGGAAATGTTTTTCAGACAATTCCAATTTTATCAGACATCAGAGATCTCACAGAGGGGAGAAGCCGTATTCCTGTCCTGAGTGTGGGAAATGTTTTTCACAGAAGTCCCATCTTTCCATACATCAGAGATCTCACACAGGGGAGAAGCCATATTCCTGTCCTGAGTGCGGGAAATGTTTTTCAGAGAAGACCAGTGTTTATAGACATCAGAGATCTCACACAGGGGAGAAGCCATATTCCTGTCCTGAGTGAGGGAAATGTTCCTCACTGAAGTCCTGTCTTCCTGTACATCAGGGATCCCCCTCGAGGTGTATTAGTGCCTTGAGTGCGGGAAATGTCTTGTATATGAATGTTGCTGGACATCACAGCTCTCATGTGGGGAAGAAGCACACCCTGATATACACCTCAGATATACTCCATGGCTGATCTCCATCATGTAAGAAACACTTCCAGGGGTGTGGACATTGTTAAAGGGTGTGGGAGTTCATTGAAAACTACAAGCCGACATCGGCAAAGGACAGAACTCTGTGAATGAATGGCACGGCCGCGCTCTTTTCATAAAGTGACAGCCGGTACAGGGAACTTCTCCCCGCACTGCTGTCACACAGAGGGATCGGATCGCTGAGCCGCTGCAGGAACATGGAACATCTTCCCGAAGGTGAACGTTTCCTTTAACCCTTCCACTGCCAGAGACATTTTTGTGGGGTTTTTTTTGCCCGCATGTTTAACCCCTTCAATACCGGACACTTACCCCCCCCCCCCCCCCCCCCCAGGCCAATTTCCAGCTCTCAGCGATCTCGCACTTTGAATGCAATTACTCGGTCATGTGACACTGTACCCAAATGACACTTTTTTTCTTTTTTCCCCACAAATAGAGATTTATTTTGGGGGTATTTGATCACCTCTGGGGGGTTTATTTTTTGTGCTACAAATAAAAAAAGACAAAAAATTATGAATAAAAAAGTATTTTTCTTTGTTTCTTTTATAAAATGTTGTAGATAAATAAGTTTTCTCCTTCACTGATGAGGAGGCACTAATATGCAGCACTGATGGGTGGCACTGCTCAGGAGGTACTGACAAGCATTCCTGGTGGGCACTGATTGGATTACCTGGTGGGCACTGCTGGGCATCACTGGCAATCATCGCTGATGGGCCTGTACTGATAATCAATGCTGAATATCAGTGCAGATCCCTCCCCCTTCAGTAGAGCCGCTGATTGGTTACCATGTGATTGGCTTTGATGGACACAGCTGATCACATGGTATAGACCCCAAGTCATAGGCTCTTTTTCTAGATTGGATATGCAGTGTTTCAGAGCGACACACCTCACCACCGATTGCCGCACGCCCGAGTGGCTTGTTCTTCTGGAATGTCATATGACGTCTGTAACGGGAGGGCCCGTGGAATCCAGAAGCGCTTAGAAAGTATGAGATACTCCTGTTTCAGCTTCACTGATGCCTCTTATGTGTAGATCACCCTGTGTCTCTAATAGGGGCACAGGGTGAATGAGAACCCCACTATGGTCTGTGCTAGTCACATTTAATGCGGTATAGATATTGTATATATATTGTGTGTTGGCTGATGTGTACTATTAAGCTTGCTGTGGTAATTAAGTCTGCTACTGTGATGTAAATGAACCTAGGATGGCTCCTAAGAACCTTTCATTGTGTCATGTTAATTGACACTGTATTGTGTGAATTTCTATTAATGATAAATGTGGATTGTGAGTTAGCACAGTCTAAAGGTCAGTTGTCTGACTTGTCAGCTGTAGTTAATTAGCTCATGTAAATTATGTATACTAAAGGAATGTTTATTGTATAGCAGGTGTCTATCTTGAAAGGTCATATCTCTGAGTCACCTTGTCTGGGTAAATGATTAGTTAATTAGCTCATGTAGATTATGTCAGAGTTGGAGTCAGAATATCTGACTAAAAGATGTGTATTGAGGGGGGCTCGTTAGGAACCATTGTATAATGTTGTGGGTGGAGTTGAGTCATTGTAACTGACTGTATATAAAGAGCCTGATTTTCTCATTAACCACTTTACAACCAAGGACGTCATATGACGTCCTCGACTTTGTGCGGTGATATCTGAATGATGCCTGCATTCAGATATCACCGTCTTCAGCCACCGATTCTGTGCACGATAGTTCCGCCATTTGATCGTTCTTATAGGCGGCGGGATCTCTATGACTGTTGGAGGTCTGGGCGCGACGTTATGACGTCACACCTGGTACCCGGAAGTAATCAAAGCCGCAATCGCGGCTGTCGGCATTAGATCGGTGAATTTTTTTTCACCAGTCTAATGCTTGTAAGCCTGGAGGAGAGATGTGGGGGGAGGGGGAGGTCTTATTGACCCCACATCTCTCCATAAATAGGACCTGTCACTGTGATTCCTATTACAAGGGATGTTTACATTCCTTGTAATAGGATATAAAAGTGATCCAAAATAAATAAATATGTAAATTAAAGTGTAAAAATAAATTTGATTTTTACATGAAGGAGAAAAGTGCCAGAATAGGCGCGGTTGTCAAGCGGTTAAAGAGACTATTTGTTTTGAACCAGAGAACAGAGCCGCGTGTCTCGTTTCTGGGAAATGCGTACGGGTCGTGTTCCCCGGATTGTGGGGTGTCGATAAGCTGTCTTGGGTTCGGAATAGAATATCTTAAACGGCGTTACCCTCTGTCCCATTTGGGGTCTCGTTACAACGTCCAATCAGGATAATGGAGCCCCCGCCTGCCGTCATTCTGCTATAGGGAGGGAAGGAGGTAAAAAATAATTTTAGGCCTGAAGATTATAAATAATATAATAGCGGTAGTTCCAATTGTGTTATGTCACACAATATTATCACAAACGTCTAGGAAACGCCAAACTTCAGCAAAAAACACAAAAAAGTTCATTTCAGGGGGAAAAAAACACAATAAATGACCCAATTTTTGGTAAAATATACAGCATCTGACAAAAGTGAGTACACCCCTAAGTGAAAATGTCCAAATTGGGCCCAATTAGCCATTTTCCCTCCCCGTGGTGTCATGTGACTCGTTTGTGTTACAAGGTCTCAGGTGTGAATGGGGAGCAGGTGTGTTAAATTTGGTGGTATCGCTCTCACTCTCTCATACTGGTCACTGGAAGGACAACATGGCCCCTCATGGCAAAGAACTCTCTGAGGATCCGATATAAAGAATTGTGTCTCTTGTACAGGACGCCAGGGTTGGGTCCTGGACGGGTGCTATACAGCACCACTATTTGGGCTATGGTCCCTTTAAATAGCGGGAAGAGTGTTCAGGGGTCACCCAAAGTCGGTGAAGGATTCCAGGTAAGAGTTAATCCAGAGAGGACTGGCTCGCAGTTCTCTCTGTCTTGATAGAGTAATTTGGGGCCTGGAATTCTGGAGGCTCTAAAGTGCTATTTGGGTAGGAAAGAGCCTCCACTCCTAAACACTGAAGAGCCAGCACACAAGGTGTTAACACTCCCAGAGAACCACCCATTTAAACAGGAAGTGGTGGTGGAGGTGTGTGAAGGAGTGTGGAGATTGCACCTGTGAGGACAAGCTGGGAGTCTGATAGCTGCTGTTCACAATACAGTGAGGACTTTTGGAATACAGGGGGTGAAGACCCGTCTACCAACGAACTGTATGTGTTTTGTTTTGACTTATTTTTGGTGCTGAAGATAAGCAGACTTTATTTGATGCTGAAGCTAAGCGGACTTTTCGTTTATAGTTTTCCTTGTGTGCTGAGAAAAGCCTTATTTTTGTTGACCTATGAATAAAAGCCTTTTTATGTTCAGGTCGAACGGTTTGTGCACTTAATCCCACCGAGCTATAGCCCCGAACGTTACACTCTACATAAAGATGGCCGAGGATATAAGAAGATCGCCAAGACCCTGAAACTAATCTGCAGCACGGGGGCCAAGACCATCCAGCGGTATAACAGGAGGGGTTCCCCTCAGAACAGGCCTCGCCATGGTCCACCAAAGAAGTTGAGGTCACGTTCTCAGCGTCATATCCAGAGGTTGTCTTTGGGAAATAGACGTATGATTGCTGCAGGTGGGGGAGGGGTCAGCCTGTCAGTGCTCAGACCATACGCCGCACACTGCATCAAATTGGTCTGGGTGGCTGTCGTCCCAGAAGGAAGCCTCTTCTAAAGCTGATGCAGAAGAAAGTCCGCAAACAGGGATGAACCGAACACCCCCCGAGTTCGGTTTGCAGCAAAACATCCAAACATCGTTAAAGTCTATTGGACACGGACGTGAAAAATCAAAAGTGTGACTTTTAAAGGTAAAAATTCAACTTATTGTCATAAAAAGTGTTTGGGGACCCGGGTCCTGCCCCAGGGGACATGTATCAATGCAATTCCTTCTTTTTAAAATGTCAGTTTTTTTGGTATGCCTGTGAAGTGGCGCATGTTTCCCGTGTTTAGAACTGTCCCTGCACAAAATGACATTTCTAAAGAAAAAAAAGTAATTTAACCACTTGAGACCCACGCTATTGACAAAAGACGTCAACAGCGCGGCTCTCAGGTGCCAACTGGACGTCTTTGGACGTCATTTCAAGTGCATTACCCGCGCACGCCTCTGGGGGGGCGCGCAACGGGTAAACACTGTCCTGGCGCATCGCTGGGGAGCCGATGCGTGTACCTGGCGGCCGCGATGTCCGCCGGGTACATGCGATCGTCGGTAACACAGCAGGGACGTGGAGCTCTGTGTGTAAACTAGGGATGAGCACCGCGTTCGATTCGAACGTATGTTCGAATCGAACATCGGTCGTTCGTCGAAACTCGAACGAAATGGGTCGTTCGCGCCAAATTCGAATGACGCAAAACGTCCCATAATTCACTGCGGCGTTGAGCGCTGATGATTGGCCAAGCATGCTGTATGTCCCGCATGCTTGGCCAATCACAGCGCTCAAAAAACGAAGAGCCATAATTGGCCAAAGCCAGGGTGGCTTTGGCCAATTACGGCTCAGGGGGATTAGTACACGCCCCACACTATAAAAGGCAGCCTGCACAGCTGCCTTCTGTAGTGTGTTCCAGCTTGTTACAGAGAGCAGATCAGTCAGACAGAGAGAGATAGATAGAGAGATAGAGACTATGGGGCTGATTTACTATGCTCTGTGCGCTGCGCTGGTTCATGCGTTAATTAGTGTGCCGGGTGGAGGCTTAATTAGGCGCATGAACCAGCGTAGCAGCCGGCGCATTGAAAGTAATATGTAAAGCCGCGCCGATCTCCCTATAGAAGTCTATGGGAGAAATCAAAAGTGTTCATTTTAAAGGCTAATCTGCAAGTTTTGTCCTAAAAAGTGTTTGGGGACCTCAGTCCTGCCCCAGGGAACATGTATCAATGTTTTTTTATTTTTTAAAACGGCCGTTTTTTCGGGAGCAGTGAAATTAATAATTCTTAAAGTGAAACAATAAAAGTGAAATATTCCTTTAAATTTCGTACCTAGGGGGGGTGTAATGTCAGCATGTGAAATAGCGCATTTTTCCCGCACTTAGAACTGCCCCTGCACAAAATGACATTCAGAAGGAAAAAAGTCATTTAAAAATTCACACGCGGCTATAATGAATTGTCGGCTCTGACAATTCTAAAGGGATTCATTCATAAAACAAACAAAAAAATGTGTAGGGGTTCCCCCAAATTCAATTACCAGGCCCTTCAGGTCTGGAATGGATATCAAGGGGAACCCCGCCGTAAAAACCCCAAAAAAAAATGGCGTGGGGTTCCCGGCAAGTATCCATTCCATGCCCTTCAGGTCTGGTGTGGATTTTAAGGGGAACTCCACCCCAAATTTAAAAAAAAAATGGCGTGGAGTCCCCCTAAAAATCCACACCAGACCCTTATCCGAGCACGTTGACCTGGCCGGCCGCAGAAAAGAGGGGGGACAGAGTGCGGCCCCCCCCCTCTCCTGAACCGCACCAGGCCACATGCCCTCAACATGGGGAGGATGTCCCCATGTTGATGGGGACAAGGGCCTCATCCCCACAACCCTTGCCCGGTGGTTGTAGGGGTCTGCGGGCGGGGGGCTTATCAGAATCTGGAAGACCCCTTTAACAAAGGGGACCCCCAGATCCTGCCCCCCCCCCCTATGTGAAATGGTAATGGGGTACATTGTACCTCTACCATTTCACCCCAAAAAAATGTCTGTATTCTTTATAGCCATGAGTACTTTAAACTTCCTTTTTTTTGTTTCACTTCAGAAATGACATCTTGTACAGGGACAGTTCTAAGCACGGGAAACATGCGTGTACCCCCCCTGTATGAAATTTAAAGGAATATTTCACTTTTATCATTTCACTTTAACCACTTCCATACCGCGCCTATTCTGGCACTTCTCTCCTTCATGTAAAAATTATATTTTGTTCCTGGGAAATTAATCAGGACCCCCAAACATTATATATAATTTTTTAGCAGACACCCTAGGGAATAAAGTGGCGGTCATTTTTTATTTGATTTCCAACGGTATTTGCGCAATAATTTTTCTAACGCCTTTTTTTTTTTGCCCAAAAAAAAACACCATGATCCATGAATTTAAAAATAACCAAACAGTAAAGTTAGCCCAATTTTTATGGATAATGTGAAAGATGATGTTACACCGAGTAAATAGATACCGACTTGTCACACAATCATGGAATGGCGCCAAACTTCGGGACATAAAAATATCCATAGGCGATGCTTTTTTTTTTTTTACAGGTGACCAGTTCAGAGTTACAGAGGAGGTCTAGGGCTAGAATTATTGCTCTCGCTCTAACGCACGCGTCAATACCTCACATGTGTGGTTTGAATGGTGTTTACATATGTGGGCGGGACTTACATGCATATTCGATTCTGAGTGCGAGCTTCTAGGGACAGGGCCGTTTATTTTTTTGTGTTTTTTAGCTCATATTTTTCTTCTTTCACTTTTTTGTCACTTTTTTTGGATTTTGGATCACTTTTCTTCCTATTACAAGGAATGTAAACATCCCTTGTAATAGGACTAGTGTGTGACAGGTCCTCTTTATGGAGAGAGGCGGGGTCAATAAGGCTGGAAAGCATGGTATTGGAAAAAAAAAAGGATCTCATGCTTTCAGCTGCAATCATGTTCGTTCAGCACAGTGGTGTAGTGGTTAGCACTTTGACCTAGCAGCAAAAGGGTCGCTGGTTCAAATCCTGCCCGTGACACCATCTGCATGGAGTTTGAATGTTCTCCCTGTGCCTGCGTGGGTTTCCTCCCACACTATAAAAACACGCTGTAAATCGGATCTGGTCTAAATAAGCCCTAATATGCAGTAGTATATTTAGGTTTTGTGCTGCCCTAGGCCTGACTACATATCTGCACCTCCTAATAGAAAAATGACCCACCCCTTCCTGTCAAAGCCACACCCTGTTTTTGTATCACCCGCCCAGGAATTTTCAGGGCACACACACACACTAGTTCTGGGGGGGGGAGGGGGTTACTGGACTCCCTTAATTTGCATAGTTTTTCTCTCACTTCCTGTTTGGCTATGGGGCAGGAAGTGAAGGCAAATCTCCCCAATTGGACACAGATAATACAAAATAAACTGACAGGGCCTATAACCCTCCCTCACTCTATCCAAAATTAAAGAAAATAAAAAGTGTTGATTATAGTTCTAGTCAGGGGTGGACTGACCATTGAGTCACTCGGGCACTGCCCGAGGGCCACATGCCACTAGGGGGCCCCCATCAGGGTTGCCAGGCTCAGTAAAACCAGGGACAGTATGTAAAAATCTTTTATTTTTTTAGATCTGTCCCTGATATGTCCGAAAATGACATGCTTTTAATGTGAATATCCCAAGATTTTAGCTGCCCGCCTCTGCACTACCTCCTGGCGTGGTGGTCATCTGTAAGCCAGAGGGGCCCCATAATCTTCTATTGCCCAGGGGCCCCATGAGTTGTCAGTTCGCCCCTGGTTCTAGTTTAAGCACAAATTTCATAGAGTTTTATTGAGAGCCCTAAGAAAATATAACCATGCCAATAGGCCAGGATACAGCGTGGCTAATATGTAGGAATGTGTGCGTTAGAGCACCCCACCCAATGTCAACTAAAAAATTATTAATTTGCAAATAAGTATTATCTGCTCATTTTTTGGGGATGTCTGCACCCCTGATAGTGACAACATTTGTGAGGTGTCTTCACCCTTTCTAATTCATTCACTTCCTGTCACATAGCCAAACAGGAAGTGAGGGTAAAACCTTACTAATATCTTTTCTTGGGGACACAGAGATCAAGCTAAATAGTTTCCCATTATGTAAATTGCACTCTAGCATTTTGCTGTGTACACCCCAAATTATTAGGGATCTTGGACTTTGGGGTCAATTTACTAAAGGCAAGTCCACTCCTACAAGGCAAGCAAGAAGAAAACAAAACAACTTTGCTTCTACAGGATTGGATGTTAAAACCATCAGTGCTTCCTCTCTGATTTTCAGCAACTATGCTTGTACTGCAGAGTGGCTTTGCCTTTACTAAACCCCAAACTAAATAATCATTTGGGGCAGGGATCCTCAAACTACGGCCCTCCAGCTGTTGTAGAACTACACATCCCATGAGGCCTTGTAATGCACTGACATTCACAGACATGACTAGGCATGATGGGAATTGTAGTTCCTGAACAACTGGAGGGCCGTAGTTTGAAGACCCATGATTTGGGGTGTACACAGCAGTGCTGGAGTGCAATTTGCTTAATGGGGACACTAGTTAGATTGACCTGTGTCCCCAAGAAATGACACTGGTAGGGTTTTAACCTCACTTCCTGTTCAGCTGTGTGACAGGAAGTGAAGCCAATTTTAAGAAAAGGGACACAAAGCTCAACACCAAAAAAAAAACACAAGCAGGGGTTCTAACACTCACTTGGCTTCCCTCAAACACCCACAATTAGAATAGGATTGCCTTGCGCTAGATTTAAGCACAGTGCTGTAAATCAGCACGTCAAGCCTGTCCACCAATAGCAAACCCCCCCCACAGGCCATGTTTGCAGGTTTTCCTTCATCTTGCACATGTGCTTTAAAAGACAGTCTGGACAGCAATTCTTGATAAGAGAAATCCACAAAACATGTCCTGTCGGGGGTACTTGAGGGCTGAGGACCACTGCAGAAAAAAGAAAATACTTACCAGTTTTGTCTTTAAAGTCATTGAGAATAAACATGGCAAACATTTCATGATTACACACCAGGAAAGAAGCTTAGACAAAAATCACACCTAATTTGTTAGGCCCAAACCGATTTCAGCTGCAGCTGTCAACATATGTAGCATGAAAAAGTAACAAAAGACAAACTTAACAATTTTAAAGTAATTTTTATTGGTCAACAAAACAAGGAAAGCAAAAAAAGACAAACAAACAAACACAAACAAAAATACATTTCAAAATTCTAACTAACCATAGCTTCACACATATTTCATAAAATAAGGCCACATAGACAAATACATCAAAGTGAACATCATTTAAAAATAAACCAAAACCATTGGCAAAATAAAACAAAACCCATGCAACAAACCACATTTGTGTTTAGCAACAGCATTTCTGCCAGCCTGCCCCTTCTGAGGGCAGCTGAGGACTGATCGATCCAAGCTTTTTATAACAGTGCTAGTAATGAAGCAATTGAAATCACATGAACAAATTGCAGTCTCTAGTTTGGGTGAGCTTGTAATTGGGCACACCTGCAATTAACCCAAACCACGCTCTATGAGCATCCAAGGAGTGTTTTTCACCTTTTAAAAAGAAAGGATATTTTTTTTCTAAGTGTTTGAGCATGCTCAGTTCATCACACATGTAGGAACCAAGCTGCAATGGAATGAGAGCTTTTTTTTTTTTTGTTTCCCCTGATCTGATGCTTTCCAGCCTGAAGGGGAGGTGTTAAAGACAGAAGTAAACACGCACATTTAATAACCTATTTGTGGGAAAGAAAAGGTTGCCAATTGTGTTTGGGAGCCACGTCGCACGACTGCGCAATTGTCAGTTAAAGCGACGCCGTGCCGAATCTCAAAAACTTGCCCGGTCATTGACCAGCAATATGGTCCAGGGCTCAAGTGGTTAAAAATTAACAAAACACAAAAGTGAGCCCAATTTTTGGGGATAATGTGAAAGATGATGTTACACTGAGTAAATAGATACCTTACATGTCACGCTTTACTATTGGAAACACTCCTGCAATGGGGCCAAAATGAATTCCGTGAATATCCCCATAGGCGACCTTTTTCTTTTTTTTCCAGGTTACCAGTTTATAGTTACAAAAAAGGTCTAGTGGTAAAAGTATTGCTCTCGCTCTAACGCACGCGTCAATACCTCACATGTGTGGTTTGAACGATGTTTATATATGTGGGCGGGACTTGCGTAAGTCCCGCCCACATATGTAAAAAAAAAATTACTTTTTGCTATAATAAATATCCCCAAAAATATATATTCTAAAAAATAAAAAACCCCTCAGTTTAGGCCGATACGTATTCTACATCTTTTTGGTTCCAAAAAATCGCAAATAGCGTTTAGTGTTTGGTTTTGGCAAAAGTTATAGCGTCTACAAAATATATATATTTTTTGTTTTAACTAGTTATTGGGGTGATCAGCGATTTTTATCGGTACTGCGACATTATGGCGGACACATCGAACACTTTTTTGGAACCATTGGCATTTTTCTAGCGATCAGTGCTGTAAAAATGCATTGCTTACTCTAAAAATGCCACTGGCAGGGAAGGGGTTTACACTAGGTGCGAGGGAGGGGTTAAATATGTTCCCTGGGTGTGTTCTAACTGTAGGGGGGGGGTGGGACTGACATGTGTAAATGACAGATCGCTGTTCATGAAGGGGAACTCCAGACCCCCAAAAAAAAAATAAGGTGGGTTCCCTCCAGGTGCATACCAGGCTCTTAGGCTTGGTCTGGAACATAAGGGGTTAAACCCGCGCAAAAAAAAATAGCGTGGGGTCCCCCCCAAGATCCAAACCAAGCCCTTATCCCAGGCACGCAGTCTGGTCAGACAGAAATGGGGGTGGGGACGAGCGAGCGCCCCCCTCCCTCCTGAGACATACCAGACCACATGCCCTCAACATGGGGGAGTGTGTGCTGTGGGGGAGGGGGGCACTGCCCCCCCACAGCACTCTTGTCCCCATGTCGATAGGGACAAGAGCCTCTTCCCGACAACCTTTAATAAAGGGGTCCCAGATTCCGGCCCCCCACCCTATGTGAATGAGTATGGGGTACATTGTACCCCTACCCATTCACCTGGGGAAAAAAATTGAAAAAAATAATACACCACACACATTTAAAAATTAATTTATTAGTCAGCCGGGGGTCTTCTGCCGGGGCCCCCCACCACCACCCCATTAGGCCCCGGGCTTCGCCATCTTCTGCCGGAACCCCCTTCACCAGTGAGGCTCCTGCCTTTGGGGGAGGGTCCCGGGCTTGTACGGTGTCTTCTGCCGGGGGGCGACACCCGCGGGCTTCTGCGATGCCTTCCGCTTCTGCCTGTCTCCTCCGCGGAGCACAGGGCTTGTCTCCGCTGTCTTCTCCCTTCTCTTCCATTCGATGTTGACACGACGAGGTCCGGCGCTGGAATGCCGTCTGAGCAGTGGGCATGGACTTATATAGGGCAATGCCACCATGTGACCTCAACCCATGTGACATCACATTCCCATCATGCCCAGGGAATGTGATGTCACATGGGTTGAGGTCACATGGTGGCATTACCCTATATAAGTCCATGCCCGCCGCTGACACGGCATGTCAGCGCGGAACCTCGTCGTGTCAACATCCAATGGAAGAGAAGGAGAGGACAGCGGAGACAAGCCCTGTGCTCCCGGAGGAGACAGGCAGAAGAAGGAAGAGAGAAGAAAGAAGACGGAAGAAAGCCCTGGCTCCGCGGGGGAGCCAGGCAGAAGAGGGAGCAGAGAAAAGACCGGGGAGTTGGCGCACCACCGGCAGAAGACCAGGAAGACCGGAACCCTGGCGGAAGGCACCGGAAAGACCGGGGGATAGGCGCCATCCCCCGGCAGAAGACCCCGAAGTCCGGATGCCCCTCCCTAATGAAAAAGAGCTTAAATGGGGTGGGGGCATTCGGCGGAAGGCTCCGGAGAGGACCGAGGGATGGCGCCCTCCCCCGGCAGAAATCACCGAAGCCCAGGGTCCCGGCGGAAGATCGGGAGAGAAGAAACCCCCCCTTGTAAGAGAGCTAAAGAAGAAAGGGGGGGCTCCGGAGCAGATTAATAAAATATTTTATTCTGTGTGGTGTGTTTTTTTTACTTTACATTTTCCCCCAGGTGAATGGGTAGAGGTACGATGTACCCCATACTCATTCACATAGGGTGGGGGGCCGGCATCTGGGGGCCCCCTTATTAAAGGGAGCTCGCAGATTCCGATTAGCCCCGCCCGCATACCCCGACAACCAATGGCAAGGGTTGTCGGGAAGAGGCTCTTGTCCCTATCGACATGGGGGCAAGAGTGCTGTGGGGTGGGGGGGCAGTGCCCCCCTCCCCCACAGCACACACTCCCCCATGTTGAGGGCATGCGGTCTGGTACGGCTCAGGAGGGGGGGGGGCGCTCGCTCGTCCCCGCCCCCATTCCTGTCCGGGCCAGACTGCATGCTTGGGATGAGGGCTTGGTTTGGCTCTGGGGGGGACCCCCGCGCCGAATCGGCGCGGGTTTAACCCCTCACGTTCCGGACCAAGCCTAAGAGCCTAATGTAGCCCTGAAGGGGGACCCGCGCCGATTTCAAGTTTGAAATTTGGCGCGGAGTTCCCCTTCAGGGCTGAAAACAGCTCGGAGATTCCCGTGCGCCGCGTCATGCAGCGCATTCACGGGTACGCCGCTTGGTATTTACCAAGATTTTCACGGCGTACTGACAAGGCGCACGGGAATCCCTGACTTTTCTCTCTGCGCATGCCCAGTATGCAAATGAACCTCCCGAGGTTCAGGCGCACTGTGCAAGCGTACGGGGATCTGTTTTCAAAAAACACTTTCCCTTTCAATTCGGCCCGCCAAACACTTCAAAACACATGTCACTTCACTTCCCCTGCATCCCCCCACCTCCCCCCCTAATAAACTCCCGCCCAAACCCCCGCAATTTACAGTTCAATGTGCCGTGCGCCAGGTCTGTACTGGTGCACAATGCACCCTCTCCTGGGCGCACGGAGCACATTAGTAACTAGGGAAATACACTGCACTAGCAGCGTATTTCTTTAGTAAATGGCCAAACGGCTGCTACTCCTGCTTTTACTCCATGAGTCATGGAGTAAAGGCTTGGTAAATCAGCCCCAATGTGTGTGTTAGAGGTAAAAAGGGTTCATGTGTTACAGGCTGATTGAGATGTTAATGACCCTTCCTCAGCCAGCTCCCTAGTTCAAATGGTAATTGATTTATTGTGTGTGTGAAGGAGACCGGCCTTACTGTTTACAGTGATTAGATAAGTGGTATGTTAATTATTCTGATTGCTTCAGTGTAGTAATTACCTCCACTGATGTCATTATCTAAAGAAATGTGTCTGCATAGTCGGCTCCGACGTGTCTCCTATAATCTGTATGGGAACCCCCACTGTGTGAGGGGGGGGCGGAGATTTCATTGTTCCTAACAGGTTGTAACCACATATAAGCTGAGAGTTGTGTCATTAAAGTGTGTTGTTCCAGCAGTAAGCTTGTCTCATGTATGGCTTTTTGGGGCGACTCCAGGAATATTCCTCCTCGTGGAATATTGGGGTGATTTTCGTTATGGGAAGAAGGGAACGTTGACGGGGATATCATTGTAATACCGTCACACCAATTTAATCAAAGATCATTAAATATAGGTCAGATGGTCCTCTCTGGAATCCACACACGACTGACTCCTCCAATGACCCCTGTCCTGGCAGCACTCCTACTTTTGACTCTTCTGTAGGCTCCCCCCAGAGACTGCAGACATGATACAAGAGATGGCCAGAGACGGTGCAGACATGATACAGGAGATGGTCAGAGGCTTTGCAGACATGATACAGGAGATGGTCAGAGGCTGTGCAGACATGATACAGAAGATGGTCAGAGACTGTGGAGACATGATACAGGAGATGGTCAGAGACTGTGCAGTCATGATACTAGAGGTGGTCAGAGACTGTGCAGAAATTATACAAGAGATGGTCAGAGACTGTACAGACAAGATACAAGAGATGGCCAGAGACGGTGCAGACATGATACAGGAGATGGTCAGAGGCTGTGCAGACATGATACAGAAGATGGTCAGAGGCTGTGCAGACATGATACAGGAGATGGTCAGAGACTGTGCAGACATGATACAGGAGATGGTCAGAGACTGTGGAGACAAGATACAAGAGATGGTCAGAGACTGTGCAGACATGATACAGAAGATGGTCAGAGACTGTGGAGACATGATACAGGAGATGGTCAGAGACTGTGCAGACATGATACAGGAGATGGCCAAAGACTATGCAGACATTCACCTGTGTCCAGTCCTAGGCACACCACCCCTGTCATCTCTGGTCTCCTCCCGGCATCTTCATGCCCCTCTGAGCACTCGCTGCATACACAGTACAGAGTGCCAGGCACACACGGTGGATGAGAAGGGAGATGTCAGCAGCACCCTAATTGGATACAAGGCTGCAGAGCCCTGTTGTGATGTAACATCTGATTGGCAAAGTGTGTGGGGGGCGGGGCAGTGAGTGAAAGGGGAGCTTGGGGGAAGGCAGTTCTTGTTAGGACATTCGGCCCTACGGCCAGTCCGGCCCGGGGACACCACCCAGGGGACATTTTCTCCCACACATATGGTACACAAATTTGGTGGCCGCAAGACCCCTGTAGGTGACCACCTAACTTGCCTAATTAGAGAGCCGCCTCTGTACAGTACATACACACACAGCACAAGGCCGTGTTCAGACTATGGTGTCCTTTTATGAAAGTGAGATCAGCGGCGATCCCGATTCTCACCGCTGATCTCAGGTCATACACAGTTTATGAAGCTGAGGTAATCAGCGGAGAACATGTTCTCTCCACCGATTATCTCAGCACAGTGAGAATCTGTAACTGACTGTCACAGAAACGGAAAGCAGTTTATGAAGGTGCGATCTCAGCACCTCACTGGCGATCTGTGACAGAATTCTCACTTTCTGATTCACCATCTCAGAGGTGGAGAATCCGAGAGAGAAGCCGAAGCTGGCTGAGTATTGTGGAGGAAGAAGGAAGTCTTTTGTCTTCCATGCTTCACACACAAGCAGCTATACAGTCAGATCCCATCTTCCCCCCAATACACCCCCCAAAATGAGCAGGTTAGGAATTTATAGTGTATGTTTATATACATCATCATATAGCATATATATATGTGTGTTTATTCCTATGTGTATCTATATCTATAGATACACACACACACACATATATATATATATATTAGTCTACCTGCATTAAAATGTTAAAATGATATTAAAGTCATTTTTATATAATTTTTTATTTATTAGTAAAAAAAATTGTAAATCGTAAAATATGTTTTTACCCATGGACTGTTCTATTACAGTTATACGGGGTTTATATTTGTATTCTTTATTTTAAAAAAAATGTAATGATTATAAATGTATTTTTCATTGATATGAATGGTGTATAGCTGCATTACATATGTGGGATTCCATTCATTTACTATACACCATTCACATGTAAATAGGCACATGTATGAGCTTTAAATATTGATAAAAACAATGTTTTTTAATAATTAGGTTAATGTATATTGTTTGGTGGGAATGTAACTTTATTATTTTATTAATATGTGGTGTATAATGTGTGCTGATTCGTGTTCAACTTTTTCTGTATTTTTCACTTCCTCATACTGTAATCCCGCTACATCACGCCAGATTACAGTGAGAGAAGCAGTTCTCAGGAGTTTCCAGACGTTTGTAGATCGCTCCTCATCTCAACATCGAGAATCGATCTAAAAAAGCTTCATAAACAGGCACTCAGAGGAGAGCGATCTCCCCTGAGAACTGAATAGCGGTATTTTACCGCACTTTCATAAAAGGACACCCATGAGACGTTTCTCTGGGCTGCAGTTCCTCTGATCTCCACAAGATGGTGATCTCACTTCTACCATAGAGAGAAGAAGTCTCTATGGAAGACAGGAAGTGATGTCAGGGACAGACAGGAAGTTCCAGGTGAGAGGTGAGTCGGGAGGAATTAGAGAGGAGACATCGCTGGAAGACGCAGCAGAGGAGGTAATAAGATCTTATTTTCTATTTACACCCAGTAACCCCGTCATGTCCGTCCTCTTCCTCCATGGTCACTTTGACGTATTTTATCTCCAGCAGATGATGATACACACATATATAGTGTGGAGACCTAGATTAACCCCTTCAGGGTCAGAACATTCCCCCACTTACAGGGCCGGAACATTCTCTTCATTTCAGTTTATACTAACAGATTATACGATAATACGGGTTGGGTTTTAGTTAGAGGTGGACTTATGATACGTGTTTTTGATTTTATAATCTTTATGGAGGAGGAAATAACTATTCCTGATGTCTGTGAAGGTTCAACACAAGGGATGTGTCTGGATGATGACTTTATCTTTGTATCGGGTGATGTCACTGTCTATTTCCCTATGCAGGAGTATTTAGAAGGACACAAGGATCTCTACAAGGACGTCATGATGGACAATCAGCCGCCCCTCACATCACCGGGTAAGAGGAGACTTTATTGTACAGGAGAGAGCAGTACGGAGGCTCCACCTAGATCCCCCATCATCTGATAAACACAGAAACAATGGATTCAGTCAGTGTGTGTGTTTCCTACAGATGGATCCAGTAATGGGAACCCCCCAGAGAGATGTCCCCGTCCTCTGTATTCCCGGGATTCCACACAGGAAGGTCACACCATCCCCCACCATCATCAGGTAGATGAGGAACAATCACTGATAGTATCATTAGGATCTGTACATTATCTGCATTGTTACCATTGATGTCATTTTTATTCTATATTCAGAGTGGAAACCTGAGAGATCCTAAAGTTGAGGTTAAAGAAGAGATAAAAGAGGAGGATGATGAGGATGGGGTGATGGAGGAAGAACACACCATCCCCCACCTTCATCAGGTAGATGAGGAACAATTATTGGTGGTTGTGATTTATACACAAACATGTTTATTATAATGAATGTTTTATTCTATATTCAGAGTGGAAACCTCGGGGATGATAATATTGATATTAAAGAAGAGTATAAAGAGGAGGATGAGGAGTATGGAGTGATGGAGGAGTTATCAGAAGGACACAAGGATATGATGGAGCCACCTAATACCAGGAACCCACCAGAGAGATGTCCCCGTCCTCTGTATTCCCGGGATTCCACACAGGAAGGTCACACCATCCCCCACTGTTACAAGGTCGGTGGGGCGGAGCATCTAGAACATGGACTGGTGGAGATGATGTGTGGATTTTGTATGTAAGTTTATATCTTACAGATGATTTTCTCTCTCATTCTCTTGGTTTAGAGTGGAGATCCAATCGATATAGAATTTGAGGTTAAAGGAGAAGAAGAAGAGACGTATGTGAGGGATGATCAGCAGTCTATGGAGGAGGATGGAATAACGGGGACATTTATAGAGGAGGACACTCCTACAGAGATCAGCACAGGTGGGTCATTAACACTAAATCCATTCCTCCACCCATACTGCTCACTGATTGGTCCAGAGTAGGGCGGGGACTGGGTGATATCATCCTGTAATCCCCTGGTCACTTTCCTGAGCTGTGTTCCCCGTCCTGTATTCCTGTATTTCTCTCGGATAATCTTCCTTCTCTGTGCTGAAGACACACTTTATGTCTCTAGACTGGATTTATGGAGATTCTGGGGTTCAGCTGGCAGCAAAATGTTGATTTTCACCATAGGGTTTGCTTGACCTAGACACCTGGTGTATGTACCTTGGGTCTTCTGCCCCATGCCCGGGTCTAGTGAGATCTCTGACAGACAATTCTCCTGGGGTTACTAACTCTGTTGTCTGCTGGCTGTGCCGGGTGGAGGGATATGTCTGTATAGTCTCAGACCCAAGTCACTGAGTGCAGTCTCAGAAGACGGGAGTCAGCGGTGTGGGATCTCTGCAACTTGTCTCCAGTAAACATTTCATCCACCACTGATTACCAATATCATGAGTCCTGGCCCATCACTATATACTCTATGTTGTACATTACATACTCCTGACCCCTGCACTATATACTCTATGTTGTACATTACATACTCCTGACCCCTGCACTATATACTCTATGTTGTACATTACATACTCTTTATTATCTCTGAACAAGAACGGTTGGAGAGCCGGTTTAGGGCCAGGACACATTTAAAGTAGATGCAATGACAATTGGCAGACGCCGAGACTTCTATAGGTAGACTGCTATACAGTGGAAGGCCTCCAGCCGGACACCACTTCTGTATAGGTAGGACCGCCGTCTCCTATGGTAACAAATCTTGTTACAGTCACTAACGGTAGTTCTACATAACTCTTGGTAACACAGAATAGTTCTCTTCTTCTCACACAGTCTCTCACTGCAGATCTTCACTCCCTGAGCTCCCGGTCTCTCACTAGTAGGGTTGAGCTTTATGTTCGGGTCGAACATGAGTTCCACTCTAACATTGACTGTTCGGTCGTTCATCGAAAAACAAACATTATGAGGCGTTCGCGCCAAATTCGAGCGGCGCATCATCGCGAGATCGCAGTGCATTGCTGTATGATGGTGGGCCAAAGCATGCACTATGACCCGCATTCTTTGGCCAATCCCAGCGCCGTCAGCAAAGAGAGCCATAATTGGCCAAAGGCAGGGTGTCTTTGGACAATCATGGCTTAGGGGGACTAAGTCCACGCCCCACACTATATAAGGCTGCATGCACGTCGTCCCTGTGTAGTGTGTTGTTGGCGTGGACAGAGACAGCGTGTCATTTAGATTGACAGGCAGGTGATTCAGTGAGCTTCAGTGCATTTAATATATATATATATATATATATACACACACACACACACAGTCCCCTACACACACACATATATATATATATATATCCAGTGTAGCTAGATCTGACTGTAGGCCGTTCCTGGTGTACTTTTACTGAATGAATGAATGACTTGTATAGCGCAACTCATGCGAACTGAATCGCCTCTGGGCGCTTTTTCCAGCCAGAGTCTGCTTGGCTGGTGCGGTCATTTTACCCCGTAGGATCGTGACACGCTTGGGACACACAGTCATACACACAGATATACATATATATACTGGGCCAATTTGGACAAGATCCAATTTACCTACCAGCATGTCTTTGGAGTGTGGGAGGAAACCGGAGTACCCGGAGGAAACCCACGCATGCACAGGGAGAACATGCAAACTCCAGGCAGATGGTGTCGTGGTCGGGATTCGAACCAGCGACCCTTTTGCTGCTAGGCGAAAGTGCTACTCACTGCACCACTAATATACTTTCAGGCAGGCAGGTAATTCTGTGAGCTGCAGTCCATTAAATTATATATATATATATCCTTTTTTTTCGGAAGCTGGCTGTGTTGAGCCACAACATGCAGAAGAGTTGGTGAAGTGGATAACAAAGCCGTCCTCATCCTCTGTCACCCAGGCTCAGAGTACTTTGCCTGCCAATGCAGCTGCCACAGTGGCCTATTACATCGGCTCCATGTCATCAGTCAATCCTTCCCTAGCCCCACCACCATGCACGGAGGAGTGCACGGAGGAGTCCCCAGAACTGTTCGACCACAGTGTTGGGTACATGCTGCAGGAGAATGCGCAGCGTTTTGAAGGCTCTGATGATGGTACCCAGGTTGAGGAAGGGAGTCACGTGAGCCCAGAGAGAGGGGGTGCCCAAGAAGGACAAGAAACTGGCAGTCATCTTCCCCCAGCTGCAGCATACTGCCAAGTTTGCTCCAGTGAGGAAGAGGGAGGGGATGATGAGGTCACTGACTCTACTTGGGTGCCAGATAGAAGAGAGGAGGAGGAGGCAAATCTCCAATGAGGCAGGATTCCCTCCAGGGGGCAGCTTAAGGGCAGCCTCCCTATTGCATCACACCGCAAGGGTTAAGCATGTGCAGGGCGCTGCTGACTCCCCACATATTTTGAAAAGTCCTTTGGTGTGGGCCTTTTTTGACACATGTGCAACAGATCGCACCGTTGCTGTTTGCAACATATGTCTGAAGCGTATCAAGCATGGCCAAAACAACAGCCGCTTGGGCAACACATGCTTGACCAGACATATGACCTCCCATGCAGTCCGTTGGCAACAGCACTTAAAAGACACACATCAAAGAAGAAGGTGGACCTCTCCTTGCTCCTCATCAGCTGGGATCTCCAACACCAGTACACCTTCAGTCCTCTCAGAAACCTGCACTAAGAGGAATAAAGGTGTAGAATAAGGTGTCCGAAGTACTTGCGGGAAATCTGCCAGCGGTACACCAACATCCTATTGTAGCAGGCAAATTTCCCTACCCCTGTTCCTTAATCATAGAAAGAAATTTGGTCCCAGCCATCCACATGCTCAGCGTCTGAATGCTAGCTTGGCCAAATTGTAAGCACTGCAACTGCTGCCTTTTCAGCTGGTAGACTCTGCCCCCTTTTGTGAATTTGTGGAATGTGCGGTACCTCAGTGGCAGGTTCCCAAACGCCATTTCTTTTCACGGAAGACCATTCCGGCTCTCTACCAGCATGTGGAAGGCAATATCTTGGCCTTGTTTGACAGAGTGAAAAATATGGATTAATGCCTGGATCAACCGATTATAAATACCTTACAAAGAGGTAGTATATATAAATCTACATATAGTTCAGTGCATCTATCCAAGTCTCAGTCACATAGAATACTATGTCAATGCAGTTCTGATGGCCTAGAAAAATCTAGCAAAAAAGTGAGAAAATAAAGTTCTCTCAAAGTAGACCAAAACAGACCACTATGGATGATACAATGAACTTTAATCATAGAAAAACACACAGCAATAGTTCATCAAAAAGGGGTGACAGATAGATGGACTGGTTTACACAATTAAAAAATAAGACGTCTAATTCGTTTAAAAACAGGGGAATCGCAGCTGAGCCAGAGCTTGCACAATATGCAATTGAGCTACTGGCCTGTCCTGCATCCAACGCACATTCAGTGCTGCTGGAGGCTTTGTAACCGATCACAGAGTGCGCCTGTCCACAGACTCTGTTAATCGGCTCACCTTCATAAAAATGAATCAGTCTTGGTTCACCAGCTACCAAGCACCTGATGCTGATGTAACCAATAGATTTTTCTATGGATGTGGGATCCCTTGAAGACTGCCTATGCTGAGTGACTATCCTATTATGCTGAGTGACTATCCTATTCCTCCTCAATGTTCATGTTGATAGCTTCTAAGAATATTTTTGTTTCAGGGCACTACCGCCACTGCCTAAGGCCCAATTTTTCTGCCCCTGTTAATTACATTTTTTGATCTAATATTTCATAGCAGGGCCCGTTCCTGCACCCACCAAGAGTAACGTTCTGTTCTGGGTACCACCAACACCTAAGGCACAATTTGTATAGTATATACAGGCAGTCCCCTACTTTCAAACATTCGACTTACAAACGACTCCTAATTACAAACGGAGGGAGACAACAGGAAGTGAGAGGAAATCTCCCCCTAGGAAGGGAAATTCTCTCCTGTAAGAGTTAATATGGGAAAAAGGTGTCTCCTCTCCACTGATGCTTTATCACCAATCCTTGTTTCCCTAATAACCCCAAATGTTTCTAAATCCAATTGTCCTTGGGACAGAAAGTGAGGTGAAATCTTCTGAACACGGGGCACAGACAGCAAAACAAATGTTACAGGGGTGATAACCCTTCCCTATGTTTTCCAAAAAGCTTAAAAATAGATTTTTTTTTGGCTGGAGCTACACTTACAAAATGTACCAGTTCCAAATTACAAACAGATTCAACTTAAAGCGGTTGTAAACCCGCATCAATTATTTTTTTCTCCTGCAAGGCAAAAGTCATAATGAGCTAATATGCACCGCATATTAGCTCATTATGAAATACTTACCTCGGACCGAGGTGTGTAGCACTTACCTGGTCCACGCCGAGCGAGATTTCATCTTGCCTCGGCGTGTCTTCCGGGTATCGCCGCTCCGGCGCTGTGATTGGCTGGAGCGGCGATGACATCACTCCCGCGCGTGTGCGCGGGAGATTTAAAACTCGGCAAGGTCCGGCGGCTGCCGGTCCTTTCGCCGTAGATCCCCCCCTGCGCATGCGCAGGGGGGGATGTTATAGGCTTACCTGTAGGTAAAAGTAAAAAAAGTGGGTTTACAACCACTTTAAGAACAAACCTACAGTCCCTGTCTTGTTTGTAACCCGGGGACCGCCTGTATACTGCTGTTCAGAGTATATAGAGCCTGCGGGCACTTTTGATTTTTCACGTTCGGGCCCCATAAACTTTTACGGTGTTCGAATGTTCACGCAAACTTTCGGTCCATTCGCTTGTTCTGCCGCAAACCGAACCGGGAGGTGTTAGGCTCCTCCCTACTCACTGGACTTCCAGATTCAGTGGCCACTGAATCTCCTGAGCTCTTCTACAGCTAACCCGCTGTATATTCCTCAAGCGTCACTCCCGCTATCCTGCTGGGCCCCTGGTTTGGCACTTACTGATGCTCCTCAAGCGTCACCCCTGCTATCCTGCTGGGCCCCTGGCTTGACACTTACTGATGCTCCTCAAGCGTCACCCCCACTATCCTGCTGGGCCCCTGGCTTGGCACCTGCTGAAGCTTTCCCACTTCTTCACTGTCCCAGGCTGGTGAGAAGATTGCTCTGGTACTGGCTCCAGCTTACTAACTGTAGTCTCCGGTAACAAGGTGAATGGTCCCTTAGTGGCGACAGCTTCCCCTCCACCCACGATCACAACTAGTTCCCCGTTGGGCTGAATCTTTACTCTCAGTTGGAATCCAATCCTGCAGTCCCAACCCTGCGCTGCTTCTCTTGCTCCTGGATAGGCCTCAGGCTTCCGGCCTAAGAACCCGGGCGACATAACACACGTCCACCCAGACAGCCATCCAGGTGGCACAGAACCCTGATCACCTGACTCCACCCAAATAAATGGGCTCTCCCAGCAGGCCAAGGGACCAAAGAAACCCCTGCAAATTGGTTGAGACACCCCATCTATTCATAATCCGGCCTTGCTACACCCTTGTCTATCTAGTGCCACCTAGTGACAGAAGAGAAAAGGTGCAGCCATCCAAAGTTAGAGAGGACTCAGTAGATCTAACAATAAGCAAGGATAACTACCACCTGGTGAACTCAATTTATTAGCCACCCTTCCTAAACACCAGGGTGTTACATGTTCATTACATACTCCTGACCCCTGCACTATATACTCTATGCTGTACATTACATACTCCTGACCATCACTATATACTCTATGTTGTACATTACATACTCCTGACCCCTGCACTATATACTCTATGTTGTACATTACATACTCCTGACCCCTGCACTATATTCTCTATGTTGTACATTACATACTCCTGACACTCGTCCTATAATCCCCTCATCACTGTCACTCCTACAAAAGACAGTTCTCGTTGTTTCCTCACTCTCTGACTAAGGTCCGTGAATAAAGAAATGATCTGGTAGGAGATCAGAGGAACCGTTTACTAGTTACCTTGAGGGGGGAATTGTAAGGTCCTCAGAGACAAAGCTGCCTGATGTGGGCGGAGTCCTGGTTTAGGGGAACCAATCAGCTCATGTCTAGTAATAATCTTTGTATTTCTATTTCAGTAGATGGACGGGAGATGAGGAAAACCTCAGAGGATTGTCTCACTTTGTCTCCAGACTGTAAAGTAGAAGATGAGGTCTTCACACAGTATAGTCCAGGAGAAAACATGACTACCTCAAATGTCCATCCGGCACCACACAGTGTAGATGGACCATCGTATTCCTCTTATCCTGAGGAACCTCAGACTGTGCGGGACGGTGCCGGACCATCGTATTCCTCTTATCCTGAGGAACCTCAGACTGTGCGGGACGGTGCCGGACCATCGTATTCCTCTTATCCTGAGGAACCTCAGACTGTGCGGGACGGTGCCGGACCATCGTATTCCTCTTATCCTGAGGAACCTCAGACTGTGCGGGACGGTGCCGGACCATCGTATTCCTCTTATCCTGAGGAACCTCAGACTGTGCGGGACGGTGCCACACCATCGTATTCCTCTTATCCCGAGGAACCTCAGACTGTGCGGGACAGTGCCGGACCATCGTATTCCTCTTATCCTGAGGAACCTCAGACTGTGCGGGACGGTGCCGGACCATCGTATTCCTCTTATCCTGAGGAACCCCAGACTGTGCGGGACGGTGCTGTCTTTCCAACACATAAGAGGTTTCCATGTCCTGAGTGCGGGAAATGTTTTTCAATGAACTCCCAGCTTTCCACACACCAGAGATCTCACACGGGGGAGAAGCCGTTTTCCTGTTCTGAGTGCGGGAAATGTTTTTTACAGAAATCCAATCTTTCCACACATCAGAGATCTCACACGGGGGAGAAGCCTTTTTCCTGTTCTGAGTGCTGGAAATGTTTTTTACAGAAATCCAATCTTTCCATACATCAGAGATCTCACACGGGGGAAAAGCCGTATTCCTGTCCTGAGTGCGAGAAATGTTTTTCACAGAAGTCCGATCTTTCCAAACATCAGAGATCTCACACGGGGGAGAAGCCCTTTTCCTGTTCTGAGTGCGGGAAATGTTTTTCAGAGAAGTCCAGTCTTTCCATACATCAGAGATTACACACGGGGGAGAAGCCTTTTTTCTGTTCTGAGTGCGGGAAATGTTTTTCAGAGAAGTCCAGTCTTTCCACACATCGGAGATCTCACACGGGGGAGAAGCCTTTTTCCTGTCCTGAGTGCGGGAAATGTTTTTCACAGAAGGCCAATCTTTCCACACATCAGAGATCTCACATGGGGGAGAAGCCTTTTTCCTGTTCTGAGTGCGGGAAATGTTTTTCAGAGAAGTCCAGTCTTTCCAAACATCAGAGATCACACACGGGGGAGAAGCCTTTTTCCTGTTCTGAGTGCGGAAAATGTTTTTCACGGAAGTCCAAGCTTTCCAGACATCAGAGATCTCACACGGGAGAGAAGCCGTATTCCTGTTCTGAGTGCAGGAAATGTTTTTCAGATAAGTCCTATCTTTCCATACATCAGAGATCTCACACGGGGGAGAAGCCCTTTTCCTGTTCTGAGTGCGGGAAATGTTTTTCAGAGAAGTCCAGTCTTTCCATACATCAGAGATTACACACGGGGGAGAAGCCTTTTTCTTGTTCTGAGTGCGGGAAACGTTTTTCAGAGAAGTCCAAGCTTTCCACACATCAGAGATCTCACACGGGGGAGAAGCCTTTTTCCTGTTCTGAGTGCGGAAAATGTTTTTCAGAGAAGTCCAGTCTTTCCATACATCAGAGATTACACACGGGGGAGAAGCCTTTTTTCTGTTCTGAGTGCGGGAAATGTTTTTCAGAGAAGTCCAGTCTTTCCACACATCGGAGATCTCACACGGGGGAGAAGCCTTTTTCCTGTCCTGAGTGCGGGAAATGTTTTTCACAGAAGGCCAATCTTTCCACACATCAGAGATCTCACATGGGGGAGAAGCCTTTTTCCTGTTCTGAGTGCGGGAAATGTTTTTCAGAGAAGTCCAGTCTTTCCAAACATCAGAGATCACACACGGGGGAGAAGCCTTTTTCCTGTTCTGAGTGCGGAAAATGTTTTTCACGGAAGTCCAGTCTTTCCACACATCAGAGATCTCACACTGGGGAGAAGCCTTTTTCCTGTTCTGAGTGCGGAAAATGTTTTTCAGTGAAGTCCAAGCTTTCCAGACATCAGAGATCTCACACGGGAGAGAAGCCGTATTCCTGTTCTGAGTGCAGGAAATGTTTTTCAGATAAGTCCTATCTTTCCACACATCAGAAATCTCACACGGGGGAGAAGCCTTTTTCCTGTTCTGAGTGCGGGAAATGTTTTTCACAGAAGGCCAATCTTTCAACACATCAGAGATCTCACACGGGGGCAGTGGCGGCCCGTCCATAGGGGGCGCCCGGGCGCCGCCCCCCTCCTGTAGGCAGAGAAAAAAAGATGTTTTTAATTTGCCCCTTTAAGAAAAAAAACAAAATGTCCTTTAACAAAGTCAACTTGGGCGCCGGACACCAGTGCCATAGGAAGTGCCACGTCAATCACGAGATTGCAGACATGGTGCTTCATTTGCAGGCTTTTTACCCGCCTTGCGACGCCGGGCCAGTGTGTTTAAGTAAGAGATTGCAGACATCATACAAGAGATGGTCAGAGACGGAGGACATAATACAAAAGAAGGTTAGAGACTGAGGACATGATACAGGAGATGGTCAGAGACTGAGGACATTATACAAGAGATTGTCAGGGACTGAGGACATGATACAAGAGATGGTCAGAGACTGAGGACATGATACAAGAGATGGTCAGGGACCGAGGACATGATACAAGAGATGGTCAGGGACCGAGGACATGATACAGGACATGGTCAGAGACCAAGGACATGATACAAGAGATGGTCAGGGACTGAGGACATGATACAAGAGATGGTCAGGGACTGAGGACATGATACAAGAGATGGTCAGGGAACGAGGACATGATTCAGGACATGGTCAGAGACCGAGGACATGATACAAGAGATGGTTAGAGACCGAGGACATGATACAAGAGATGATTAGAGACTGCCCAGGGTACAGAGTGCAGTGGTCAGAACAGGCTTTCTCCGGGTCTTCTACTGACATTAATTAGAGAGAAAAGTCTCTCCTGTACGGTTCTCTCCTTGACATATCGTAGAATGAAGCCGTATTGTTCTTTCAGTGTCATCATCCCGTGTTCTGTCCATTTCCACACCGACACCAACATCTCCTCCACCATCCCGCTGTATTTGTTGTCTCACCATGTTTCCAATGATGGAGATCCAGAGACTGACCGGAGTCTTCTTCTCCATGTCACCAGACCACCTCTTCCTCTACTATTGGGGTGCTGGGCCTTTCTATGACTACTCAGGACCCCCAACCTCTTCTATAGGATTGTGAAGATTTATATCCTATTTACTAAGAAGCTGAAGAAGATGTAGATGAGGGTCACATATAGTATGAGCAGCATCACCCTTCTCTCTGTCACCAAGACCCAGTCTGGCAATGCCCAGAATGATACCAATTAGTCTCTGACCAATCTCACGGTTTGGATGGACTTTCTCCTTTTCATTATTTCCAGGTGACCATGAATTAGAGTTCCAATATCTCCCCCGTGTTCTGCAGACAGATATACATTTCCCGATGTCTTTTGTTATACAGATCCCACATGTTCTCCGATACGAGCTCATACATTGGACTTGTTCAACTTTCCAACCAGGAGGGAATGGACTGGGCAAGATTCTCTCCCCATGTTGAGGGTATGTGGTTTGGTATGGTTCAGGAGGAGGCATGCTCACTCCCCACCCCCCACCCTTCCCTGCCCAGTCAGGCTGCATGCTCTAATAAGGGTCTAGTATGAATTTCTTGGTGGTGGGGGGTCCATACAGGTTTTTTATACTTTTATTAACAATACATTCACCGGCCAACCAGCAAATCCCCAGCTGACAGCTGAATACGCCTGGTGGGTGTACAGTGGACAGTTGTGGCAACCAACCGCCTAAACAAGCCAAATTCTGTTCAAACTCAGAGCTCATTTTAAGTGGTCGCTTTATTGGTCCATTACATTAGTGACCAATGGGAGAAGGACCCCGTTATATCCGTGGTCCGTGTAGTGGTTCCTTACATTGGTGACCAATGGGAGAGGGACACCTTATTTTTATTTTTTTTTCAGATTAACTAAATGTGTTTATTTGCATACATATGATTTCAGTTAAAGATTACGGTAATTCCAAATAGAATTCAAATGTTAAGTCTTGCTATCATGCCGATCCCATGGCATCAGTACTTTCTGTGCCATTAACCCAGGACAAGCGTGCAGATCAGATCTGACTTTCTACCGATTTCAAATTAGTCTATTAGAAAGTACTAAAGCCAGAGACAGCCAGACAAAAAAAATCATTCCAAGAAAATGTCTCAGTACTGTTCTCATTTAAGGGTGTTTGGCAGTCTACTTATCTACATAGCTGTTTGTTTTCTTTATGCATGGATTAAATTACTATTCCAGTGAGTTCAGCTCTTACATGCAGGAAATCATTTTGTGTCTAATCACAGGACCCATGGCCAGGCTATAGATAGACAACTAATTACATATGTATATTAAGTACTCCAGTACTGTTAAAATAAACTCCCCCTTACTCCAATGGCTACTGTGGTGTAATTCTGTGTGAGACTTTACAGCCAAGGGTTGATTGGAGTTATGTTCTCATGCTGTCAAGCTATCCCCATTAGCTCACCCTTCTTTTTTTTTTTTTTTTTGTTCTCACTTCAGACATCAACCTTATAGAGTGTGCGTTTATGCGCCCATATTCCGTTTTCCTGCCCTTCGCGCCTCTAATCGGGTTTCGCATCATTAGTGTGGTCATTATTCTTGAGTTACCATTTCTCTTATAAAAACTGTGTAAGTTGTATATCTTTTTTTTTTTTTTTAAAGTGTCTAGTTTCAAAAGAATAACACAAAGTGATATTGCCAATCCTATTACCCGATTCCTCCCTCCTCCCCCCCCCCCCACCCTCCCCCTATCTCACCATAAACCATCCAAAATGACTCCTGATACCATCGATTGATTTAAAATTTTTCTTTAGGTCTCAGCCCTTAATTTTTCTACATAGCTCCAGGATCTCTTAAATTTCCTCCAATTGTCCCACTTTTTATCTTGAGCTATGTTATTGCCTTCTATTCCTTCTCTCATGTCTTCCATTCTATAAGTCTCCTCTACGGAGTCAATCCATTCCCAGATTGAGGGACATTCAACCTCCTGCCATTTTCTCGGTATTATCCTTTTGGCAGCGTTTAAGAGATGTGGAACTAGGGTTTTCTTGTAATTTTTAATATTTTCCCCTCCCCCATGAAACAGTACCACCCAAGGATCAAATTTAATTTTCTCTTTAATGATCTCTTCAATACATCCCAAAATTTTTCTCAAATTCCTCTACTTTAGGGCACTTCCACCACAGGTGAGCCATAGTTCCCAGAGTCCTGCATCCCCTCCAACATTCTCCCGTTTGTTCGTCCTTGAATTTAGATAATTTATCCGGGGTCATGTACCATCCAGTCAAGGATTTATAGCTCATCTCAGCTGTGCGGCAGTCTACTGCCGAGGAGTGGGTCAGTGTCAGCATTTTCTCTATTGTGTTCCTATCCCGTTTTGATCCTAATTCCCTCTCCCATTTTTTGACGAAAGGAGGGACCATCGGCTCATCCACTTTTAATAAGATCTTATATACTTTTGAGATGGTTCCCTTGACCCTCTCTGATGTACATAATTTTTCCAGGTCCGATAGCCGCTCCCCTGACCTCAGTGGGTGCGGGAGTCTTTGTATAAAGTGGGCCAGCTGATGGTATCTCCACTCGTCAATTTCTAAAAATATATTTTTTTTCTCTTTTAATTCTTGCAACGTTGCAATGTGCCCATCTTTTATTACGTCTCTTAATTGGGTCGTGTCTTTTTTTATCCAGTTTCCTCCAACCTGTGCTTTACCCGGTGCAAAGTAATCATTATTTTTTAGTGCTAATAGTGGTGAATTAAACTCCTTTTCAATTTTTTTATACTTAATGTCCCAAATTTTAAGTGCATTTTTGGTGATCTCATGTGTGTTCTTATCGAGTGTCCTATATTGAGGAGGGTTCCATATGATCTTATTAAGACTTGCTTTTGCCAATTCGTTTTCTATGTTAACCCACCTCTTTTCCTTGCTGGCCCTAGCCCACTCTACAACCCTTGACAGGATCGCCGCCTCGTAATATGTTCTAATGTCTGGTACTGCGAGTCCTCCCTTTATTTTTGGTTGTCTTAGGGTCTGGAAAGATATTCTGTGTTTTTTATTTCTCCAGATAAAATTCATAATCAGTTTTTTGAGAGCTGAGAAGAGTGTCCCAGGCAAACTTATAGGTATCATCTGGAACTTATAGGTAATCTTAGGTAGAATTACCATTTTACAAAAGTTTATTCGTCCTAACCAGGATAATGGTCTATTTTTTATCCTCCCCATTTCCTCTCTAATTTCGTTTAACAAGGGAATAAAATTTTTCTCATACATTTTTTTAGTTGATTTAACTAGAAAGATACCCAGATACCTGAGTGCTTTTACCCATGAGAATCGGTATTTCAATTTTAGATCTCTTTCTTCATGTCCGTCAACATTGAAACTTAAGATCTCGGTTTTGGCTACATTAATTTTGAAATTTGATATTTCCCCATATAGCGAGCATAGGTCTAGTAATTTTGGTATTGAGGTTTTAGGGTCCGATAGATAAAAGAGGATGTCATCGGCAAATGCCGAGAGTTTGTGTTCGTCCTCCCCTATTTTAATTCCTCTTATGTCTGAGCACCTGCGTATCCTGGATAACAGTGGCTCCAGAGAAAGCACAAACAAGAGTGGGGATAAGGGGCATCCCTGCCTGGTACCATTTTTCATTATCAGATCTTGTGATAGACTACCATTTATTTTTATTTTTGCCCTCGGTTCCTGGTATAAGGTTGTTATCCACTCTCTCATCCTTTGTCCGAACCCCATTTCCTCCAGGGTACTTAGCATGAAACCCCAGTCTACCCTGTCAAACGCCTTTTCCGCGTCTATCGACAGGAGTAGACTGGGGGATCCGGTCATTTTCATTTTTTGCATTATCAACAGTGCTCTGACTCCATTATCCTTCCCCTCTCTCCCCTGGATAAAACCTGTCTGGTCTGGGTGTATCATTTTTTCCATTTCTTGTTTTATTCTCTCGGCCAATATCTTTGCAAACAGTTTCACATCTGTATTTAACAGAGATATTGGTCGGTACCCGGAACAATCCCCTTTGTCCTTGCCCTCCTTGTGGATAACTGTTATAATAGCCTCTGAGGCCTCCCGGCTTAATAAAAAATCTTTGCCCAGTCCATTAAAGTATTGACAGAGTTTTGGAAGTAGGATCTCCCTGCATTTTTTATAATACATGATAGTGAAGCCATCGGGCCCCGGGCTTTTGCCTGTTGCAGTACCGGTTAAAGCTGTATTAATCTCTTTTTCCGATATTGGTCTGTCCATGACAGATACCTTACTTCTGTTTATTTTTGGGAGTCTAGCTTCCCTCAGGAAGTTTACAGTTTTCTTTATTTTTTCTCCCTCCTGCTCCTTCTTTTGTTCAACCGAGTAGAGTCTCTCATAATAAAGCCTGAAGGTTTCCGCAATTTCCTTTGTTGTATGCATTGTCTCGCCTTTTTCATTTTTGATCTTTTCTATATAGTTTTTTGATTTTTTTTTCCGGACTATTCTTGCTAAATGTTTATTCGTTTTATTTCCCCACAAATATCTTTCCCTAGCAATTAATTTAAATTCCTTTCGGGTTTCTTGTTCCATGATATCCCTTAATTCGTTTCGTTTGTTGACCAATTTCAAGTACAGATCGCGTTGTTTCCCTATTTTTTTATGTTCCTGTTCTAGGAGGAAAATCTCTTTAATTAGTTCTTCTTTTTTCCTGTTCTTTTCTTTTTTTTTCCTTGCTCCTTCCGAAATCAAGGTTCCTCTAATCACTGCCTTGTGCGCGTCCCATAATGTTGCCACTGAGAGTCCCTCTATATCGTTTAACGTGAAATACTCTTCCAGCTCCTTTTTTACCCTTGTTAAACTGGTCTCCTCAATCGGCAAGTATTCGTCTAGCCTCCAATTTTGTTTAGGTCTCAGGGTTCCTGTGTCTATTGTAATGCTTACTGGGGCATGGTCAGAAATCGTCATGGTTTCTATTTTTGTCTCTACCACGGTATCTAAAGTCCTGTGGTCCACCAATATATGGTCGATCCTTGAGTAGGTCCCATGGACCGGGGAATAGAATGTATAATCCCGTAAGTCAGGGTTAAAGACTCTCCACGTGTCAATCAACTGACTCCTAAACAAAGCATCCCTAAGCTTTCTTAACTGTGTGCACCGAGTACTCGATGTCTGGGATGTCTATGATGATCTATTTTTGGGTTAAGACATAGGTTTAGGTCTCCTCCCATAATTACTATTCCTCTCCTAAAATCTGTTAGTTTCCCTAGTATTCCCAACATAAATTGTATAGGCATGACATTCGGGGCATAGATACTTACTAGAGTGCATTCCAATTCCTCCAGTCTTCCTCTCAGGAAAATAAATCTTCCCTCTGGGTCTGTCAGTCTATCGGTCACTTCAAACCGTATCCTTTTAGATATTCCAATTGCTATCCCTCTAGCTCTTTTAGATATGGTATCCCCATAGTACCAAGTGGGTAAGTCTGGAGCATATAGTCTAATATTTGATCCCAGGGTGATATGTGTCTCCTGAAGAAAGGCGATATCTGCTTTATATCCCTTCAGTTCCTTGAGGACCTTGTGTCTCTTGGTTGGGCTATTGAGACCTTTCACATTATAAGATATACATTTAATTTGCGGCATCTTTGATCTTTTCCTTTTATCTGATTTTTATGGTGAGATAGGTCCCCCTCCCCCCCCCCCCTCCCATTACCCCCCCCCTCCCCTCCCATTTCCCTCCCCCCCCCCTCCCGTCCCTTTCTCCTCCACTCCCTCCCCCCTCCCTCCTCTCTCCCCTTCCGGCCAATTGTTGGCCACTGGACCTTCCTCTATGTCTGGTCCAGTTTCCTCTAAGTGGGGTCCTGGGGTACCCTCCCCCCCGCTCCAGTTCTGGAGCGGGGGCTAGGGGGGACGGGTAGATTCCAAACCACCGGGCATCTCCTCTGGGAAAACCCAAAGAATCAAAAAGGTAAAAAGACAAAAAAAAATAAAAAATTTGTCGAGAACTAAATTATCTAGAGACTGAGCGTTTGTAAATTCTCTACTCCCTTCTCTCTCCCCTGCTCCCTCTCCTCTATTCCCACCCTGGTATATCAGGGATCTGAATGCCCAATTTTCTACAAAATTCTTCTAAGTCCTCCGGGAATCTAAGTATCGTCGATCTTCCTTCTTTTATGCCTATTAGGCATGCTGGGTGTCCCCAAGTGTATTTTATGTTTAGGTCAATCATCTGCTTTAGCAGTGGTTTCAGTACTCGTCGCCTTGCCAAAGTCTCAGCCGATAGATCCGAGAATATCTGTAACTCTATCCCCTCGAGGACTATCGGGGGTTGGCCCCTCAGTTTTTTCCACACTTTTTCTTTGTCCTCATAGAGTCGGAACCTGACTATAACATCTCTTGGTCGCTCTGAACTGGTTCTTTGTGGGTTCCCCACTCTGTGTACCCTTTCAATCCTGATGGGGTCTTCAATTGTTTTTTCCAGGAGGGGATTGAAAATCTTCCGCATTATTTTCCTGAGGTCTTCTCCCCTTTCCTCTGGGATTGACCTTATCCTCAGGTTTTGTCTACGGTTTCTATTTTCTTGATCTTCTATTTTATAGAGGATGAGTCTCTGCTGTCGTTGTGTCTGGTCTATTTGGTCTTTTATTCCTTTGACTTCTTGTTCTACCATCTCTGTTCGTTCTTCTATTGTTGCAATTCTGGACATAAAGTGTCCTAGGTCTGTGCGTAGGTTCTGTATTTCCCCTTTAATTTCCTCCTTGATCGCCGTTTCCATCCTTCGCAACATCTCTGCGATTTCTCCGTTTAAGGGGTGCTGCATGTCTGGTCGATGTCCCTTGTCCCCATTACCTTCAGGCCCGTATTCTGTAATGCTTACTTCTCTTGTCTATATTGATGTTTCACTTGTATTTCCTCCCTGGGGTTTCTTGTTTACAGACTTTGGATCTTTGTTAGATTGTTGCTGTTTTGTTCCTCCCTGGGCTCCTTGTGTTTGTGGGCTAGCACCTTTAGTCATAAAAGGTCTAATCGAGCTTGTTGTTGATATATTACTTGGAGTTGTCGGGGGCCCCCCCCCTTGTAGATCTACTCGTCATTCTGCTCATATTGTTCTCTCTTTTCCTGATTCTTTTCCCCAGTTTGATCGCCTGCTGCCTCCCTCCTATCCCCTTGATCTTCTCTCTGTTTTCCGCCCAGTCCCCCCTTCCTTCCAGATGGCGAGGGGCGAGTTTCTGGGTGGAGACTGATTTGATAGATGTCAGGCCTTAAAGTTTCCCTCCGCCCAAGGGAAAGAGAAAAAAAAAAAAAAAAAAAAAAACGATCCCTAACGTTATTGTTTGTGTAATTATCCGCCTCTTCCCAGGGAACTTGGGGTAGTCCTCTGGGTATTTGGGTATTTGGGATCTCGTCCTGTATATTTGTCCAATTTTTACCAGCACTATATGTGCACTGTGAAAGGGGGTTGTAGGATCCAAGAGGGGTCAATAATTCTTAAGAAAATAAAGGAAAGGAAAGAGAAGAAATGGGAGATACCCCTCCCTTCTCCCACGGTGGTTTTTATCCGGGCCCTCTAGGGATTTCTTCTGCCTAAGTTCTATAAACCTCTCTTTACGCAAAATACTTCCGAGGTATAGGGGGCTATAACAAGAGATCCGACCTTATCCCCTGTGGCGATGGATTTATTCCTATACGAAAGTTTTACCGACCCTTCGTGTGATCTGTTCAGGTTTCAGCACATCCTGCCGCCTAATCCTCTCTCTGCCTCACCCCTTTATTTGTAGGTCTTCAGCAGCTGTGGGCCCCGACCCGGCCCAACTTAATGCAACACAGCCGGGGATATGGGGTGTATGTGGCGTTTCCTAAAGGTGTCCGGCTTCTTTAGGTCCCCTTGTTTGACACTTATAAGATGCCTCTGTATACAATGAGGGGTATCCCTTCCAATAAGAGTATGTAGTCCCCTTTCCACCAGGTTTTACGGTATACTTTAGCCGAGACAGTCTTTTATGGTGAAAATGGGAGGTTATAAATTACAGTTTATCCTTTTAGTACAGCAAACATTTTATGCAGACATTACTTCTCATGGTAGTCAAAATGTCAGCTACGCATTGCCCAGTCCCACGCTGTATTTCACTTCATCTGACCTTGCAGCCGCTTGGCCCTCTTTCCCTAGGGGTCCTTCTCTTTTCCTTTTGTGCAAGAGAGGGGACGACACCGAAGGGCCGCTGCGTCTCTCCCCCCTGCCGCACGATATTTCACCGTGCTCCAAATCTATTAAATAGGATGGTACCGTTTTCTCTAGTGCATTCAGAATCAAGCAAAAGGGTTTATCTGCTGGGGCTTATGGTTAGTTTTACCACCTCCTGATACCACCTTAGCAATATCTTTACATGTCCTTATTTTCTATATTGGTAGATAGAGCCATATCTCTGAATGAAATCAGACCTTTGACAGCACTTTTTCAACATCAACCTCATTTTTGGGGGTTGCTTTTGCCTTACCTCTGCAGCTCTTACTTCCTCTAGGAACTTTTGGGGGAAAGCAGAGAAAAAAAAAACTACCGTCCTCCAAGTGCGCCGTCCTGATTCAAACCTCCTGCCGCATGATCCGCTCCCCTCTTCTCCCGTCCGTCTCCTTCCCTCTGGCTGCTGAGTACTCCAGAGCGGATCGGTATCATGAGACGTCCTAAGGCGCCACGGTCTATTCCACCGCTGCGCCGCAGTGTTGACCAGGAGCTAGCCTCCGGGAGGCAGTGAGCAGTGTGCAGCGTGCGGCGTGCGGCATTCGGCTGGAAGCTGTCGTCTCCTCCTTCACTTGGCGCGGTCCGTCCTCATCTCCTTCCGTCTCCCAGCTGTTCACTCCCCCCACCTACGAGCGCGCCGTCTCCTCACGTGCACGTCATCGCCGTGCACCGTCCCGCACTGTATCACTTTGATGAGAGGGACACCTTATATCAGTGGTCAGTGGAGAAGGACATTCTTACATCGTCATTGGAGGGAAGACTGCCCCCCTTTCAGATCATTGATATTAGTTGCTCAAGGAATGCCTAGAACCCTTTGGAGGATCCCTGGCTGAGAAAGTCTGGACTAGGCAGTAATATATATATGAAGACGACGCCATCTATAAGGATATACAGTACCAGAGGCGGCTCTAGGCTTTGTGAGGCCTCAGACAAAACTTGGACATGAGGCCCCACTCACACCCATAATGGGAAAAATAATTCAAGTGATAAAATGTATTCATTTCATATATAAAGAGCCGTAAATCCTTTGAACTATGAATTCACAGTTTCTAGCATTTTCTCTCACCGATTCTTCTTTAATCAAAGATCATTAAACATTGGATATATATATATATATTACACACACAAATATAGATACAATTTGTGCGGCTGCAACGAGGAACAAAACCCATATTTCACCATTTACATGAAGGTCAGGGTAATATAACCCAACTAGCACAGAGTTTCACCTTACATCAGAGTCTGCAGGATTCCCCCTTACAGAGCAAAGGGACCTTTGATGTAAAGGGACTTTCTTGTAAAGGGGAACTCTGATGTAAGAGGGGGCTCTGGTGACCAGAGATCACCTTATATCAGAGTGTGCAGCATTCCCCTTTACATTAGAGTTCCCCTTTACATCAGGGTCCACAGAGTTCAAAAGGGAACTATGATGTGGGGGGACTCTAGTGACCACAGACCATCTTCCGCAGAGTTAATGCATTAAGGACAGGGGGGTTACTGATATAAGGGGGAACCTTTATAGCAGGGCTCCCTTTTCTTACTGTATTCACTCCCCCCTTACATAACTGATCCCCTCCACCTGGCCTCTCAGATGCACCGTGCAGGGCTTAGTCAGATGGATCTCTCTGGACTTCCGCTTGGTGGCTCCTATATTCTTCTCTCCACAGTCCACACACGTCTAACTCCTCCCGTGACCCCTTTCCTGGCAGCACTCCCACTCCTGACTCCTCTGTAGTCTCCCCCCAGGGACTGCAGACATGATCCAGAAGATGGTCAGAGTCTGGGCAAACATGATACAGGAGATGGTCAGAGACTGTGCAGACATGACACAAGAGATGGTCAGAGTCTGGGCAAACATGATACAGGAGATGGTCAGAGACTGTGCAGACGTGATACAAGAGATAGTCAGAGACTGTGCAGACATGATACAAGAGATGGTCAGAGACTGTGGAGACATGATACAGGAGATGGTCAGAGACTGTGCAGACGTGATACAAGAGATGGTCAGAGACTGTGCAGACATGATACAAGAGATGGTCAGAGACTGTGGAGACATGATACAGGAGATGGTCAGAGGCTGTGCGGACATGATACAAGAGATGGTCAGAGACTGTGGAGACATGATACAGGAGATGAACAGAGAATGTGGAGACGTGATACAGGAGATGGTCATAGACTGTGCAGACATGACACAAGAGATGGTCAGAGTCTGGGCAAACATGATACATGAGATGGTCATAGACTGTGGAGACATGATACAGGAGATGGTCATAGACTGTGGAGACATGATACAGGAGATGGTCAGAGGCTGTGCGGACATTATACAGGAGGTGGCCAGAGACTGTACGAACACAATACAGGAGATGGTCATAGACTGTGGAGACATGATACAGGAGATGAACAGAGAATGTGGAGACATGATACAGGAGATGGTCATAGACTGTGTGGACATGATACAGGAGATGGTGATAGACTGTGTAGACATGTTACAGGAGATGGTCAGAGACTGTGGAGACATGATGCAAAAGATGGTCAGAGACTGTGCAGACATGATACAGGAGATGGTCAGAGACGCTGCAGACATGATACAAGAGATGGCCAGAGATGGTGCAGACATGATAGGCAAGTAGGCAAATTAGGTGGCTGCAAGGCCCTTGTAGGCGACCACCTAACTTGCCTAATTAGAGAGCCGCTTCAGTACAGTACATACACACACACAGCACAAGGCCGTGTTCAGACTATGGTGTCCTTTTATGAAAGTGAGATCAGCAGCGATCCCGATTCTCACCGCTGATCTCAGGTCATACACAGTTTATGAAGCTGAGGTAATCGGTGGAGAACATGTTCTCCATCGATTATCTCCGCACAGTGAGAATCTGTAACTGACTGTCACAGAAACGGCCAGTTTATGAATTTGCGATCTCAGCACCTCACTGGCGATCTGTGACAGAATTCTCACTTTCTGATTCACCATCTCAGAGGTGGAGAAACCGAAGCTGGCTGAGTATTGTGGAGGAAGAAGGAAGTCTTTTGACTTCCATGCTTCACACAGGAGCCCCTACAGTCAGATGACATCTTCCCACCAATACACACCCCAACATGAGCAGGTTAGGAATTTATAGTGTATGTATATGTATATATATATATATATATATATATATATATCAGATCCCCATGTGCCCCGAAGACAAAGAGAAGACTGCTTTTATCACCCCAGTTGGATTATTTGAGTTCAACCGGATGCCGCAAGGCCTGTCTGGGGCCCCAGCAACTTTCCAGAGGTTGATGGAAAAGACAGTGGGTGACATGAACCTACTTGAAGTACTAGTTTACCTGGATGACGTCATAGTATTTGGAAGAACATTGGAAGAGCACGAAGAACGCCTGGAGAAGGTCCTGAAGAGACTTCACAATGAAGGTCTGAAGCTCTCTATGGAAAAATGCCAGTTCTACCAGCCCTTAGTGAATTACCTGGAGCACATTGTTTCTGAAGAGGGAGTGGCAACCGATCCCAAGAAGTTAAAAGCTGTCACTTCTTGGCCCAGGCCCACCAACGTGACTGAACTCAGGTCATTCCTAGGCCCCGTACAGACGAGAGGATTTCCACTGGAAACGGTCCGCCGGACCGTTTCCAGCGGATAAATCCTCTGGCGGATTTTGATCTGATGGCTGTACACACCATCAGATCAAAACCCCCGCGGAATACATCCGCGGTGACGTGGCGCGCCGTCGCCGCGACGATGACGCGGCGACGTGCGTGACCCTGGAAGGTAAACACTTCCACGCATGCGTCGAATCATTACGACGCATGCGAGGGATGGGAGCGGACGGACTGATCCGGTGAGTCTGTACAGACGACCGGATCAGTCCACTGGACTGGGTCCCAGCGAATAGATTTTGTAGCATGCTACAGAATTTTTATCCGCTGGGAATCCGTCGGCTGGATTTTTATCCGCCGAAAAATTGTCCGCTCGGGCCTACACACGACCGGATCTATCCGCTGGAACTGATCCACGGATCAATTCCAGCGGATAAATCCTCTCGTGTGTACAGGGCCTTAGGCTTCTGCTCGTACTACAGAAGGTTTGTGGAAGGGTTCACTAAAATAGCCCACCCACTCACTGAGCTCCTAAAGAAACAGGAAGAAGTTAGCGTAAGCCCAGATCCGTCAAGGAAGCCAAAAGAAGAGCCCAGAAGGAAGAAAGAGTCCATCCAGGACCAGTGGACTCCAGAATGCAACAAAGCTTTCAGACAATTGAAGTGGAGCCTTACCACTGCCCCGGTTTTGGCCTATGCAGACCGTGCCAAACCATACGAGTTGCATGTGGATGCCAGCCGTGATAGACTGGGAGGAGTGCTCTATCAAGAGCATGAAGGGCATCTGCGGCCGATCGCTTATGTGAGCAGAAGTTTGACTCCTGCCGAAAGAAACTATCCGACTCACAAGCTTGAATTTCTGGCTCTGAAGTGGGCAGTGGTAGACAAGTTGAAGTACTGACTTTACGGGGCTGAATTTGTGGTTAAGACGGACAACAACCCCCTCACATATCTGCTCACCACTGTGAAGCTGGACGCCACCGGTCACAGGTGGTTAGCTGCTCTCTCGGCATTTACCTTCAGCCTGAAGTACAGACCAGGGGTTGGTAACCGAGATGCGGATGCTCTGTCAAGAAGGCCTCATGACCCCCGAAACCCCTCAGAAGACTAGACTGAACTTACTCCAGAAGGAGTAAGGGCCCTTTGTGAAGGGACAAGTCAATACAGGAAAGGTGGGGCCAGAGCTGAAGAAGTTGGAGTATCCTCAGCGGGAGTACCCAGGTGCTATTGCAACGTCTCCCAGGTTGTACAGGAGGGTCTCCCCAAGCTATCCAGAAAGGATCTCAGAAGAGATCAGGAGGAAGATTGACTGTGTGGGCTGGTGCTGAAGGCATTGGAACATCAACAGTCTGATGTGCTGCGGAAGAGCCCCAAGAAGGAAGTCCGGCTGTTACTGAAAGAATGGGATCGGTTGCAGTTGCAACAAGGGGTGGTCTACCAAAGGGGCCCCTCTGATGATCCAGAAGCGAAGTGTCAGCTCCTCCTGCCGGAAAAGCACAGAGAGAGGGTACTGATTGCTTTACACGATCACCATGGTCATTTGGAAGCCGAGAGGACTCTCCAACTAGTAAGGGACAGGTTCTACTGGCCTCACATGAGGAAAGAAGTGGAGAGTTACTGTCATTCCTGCCTCAGGTGCATACAACGAAAGACATTTCCCCAGAGGGCTGCCCCAATGGGCCATTTGTAGAGCCAGGGACCAATGGACCTAGTCTGCATAGACTTTCTTTGTTTGGAATCCGATCTGAGTGGGCAGGGGGACATCTTTATGGTAACAGATCATTTTACCCGTTATGCCCAAGCATTTGCTACTAGAGACCAGCAAGCAACCACAGTAGCAAAGACTCTCGTGGAGAAGTTCTTTGTCTATTATGGCTTACCTCAACGGACACATTCGGACCAAGGAAGGGACTTTGAGAGCAAATTGATAAAGAGACTGTTGGATCTACTAGGCATACAAAAGTCCAGGACTACTCCTTATCACCCACAAGGGGCCCCTTAACCGGAAATGTTCAACAGGACTCTCCTGAATATGTTGGGGACGTTGACTGCAGAACAGAAACCCCATTGGAGTAGACACATTACTGCACTGGTTTATGCCTACAACAGTACCAAAAGTGACGCCACTGGGTATTCCCCTTACAGATTGATGTTTGGCCGTGAAGCCCGATTACCAGTGGACCTGGCTTTTGGTTCCTCCTTGGATCACACATGAGAGACCTCCCATAGAGGGTATGTGGACAGGCTGAGGAGGAGCCTGAAGATAGCTTACGAGCAGGCTCAAGCCACCTCGAACTCCAGAGAGAACAGGAACAAGAGGAACTTCGACCTGAAAGTAAGAGTTCAGGATCTTCAACCAGGTGACCGGGTTTTGCTGAAAAATCTAGGCATCCCAGGCAAGCATAAGTTGGCTGATCGTTGGAGATCACAGCCTTATGTTGTGTGTAGGAAGCTTCCAGGGCTCCCAGTGTATGAAATCAAGCCAGAAGGAAACACTGGGCCAGTAAAAACCTGGCACCGGAATCACCTTTTACCTCTCACAGAGGCAGTCAGGATAAGCACAGAGGAGGAATCCCCATCCACATCCACTGATGTGCGTAGGCCAATAACCAGGTCTCAGCTTGCACCCTCTACAGATGAAGATGAGGAAGTGGAGATGAGTTGGCTGTGGCCGTCGGAGACTTCAGAAACAGATGCTGATATCTCTTCAGAAGTAGAGGAGGATAATAACGGAACTCTCAGGGCAGAGGCCACAGAATTTGTGCCGGCAACTCATCCTGCAAAAGAGCCAGTACTCTTATTTACTCTCCATCTTTAGTCACTGAGAGAAGGGATGATGACATTTATCAAAAAGGAATGGACATTCCGAAAGTGCAAAGAGCAAAGAGAGACATTCGCCCACCACGCAGACTGACTTATGATACATTGGGCGAATGTTCTGAAGCATCTCAGTTTGTCAGCAAAAGAAACTTGAACTGTCTGGTCCCTCTACTTTTGATTCAGTAAGGGACAGCCCCACCTCACCCCTTGGAACATCTGTACCAGACACGGTAGTATCAGCTGTGAGTGCACAGGATAGCTTCCCGTCATATGACAATTGGTGGGAAGCTCCTCTGTCTGTATTGTATGACCGTATAGAGGCTAAAATACAAGATAGAGTTAGCAATTTTAACCTCTTTGGAGGACCAAAGAGATAAAGTAGGGGGAGTGTGTAGCGCTGATATTCTCCCATGTTGATGTGTGTTTGCATACTTTAATAAAACGTCTATGGACATTGCTCTGTTTGAGTATTTGGAGCCATCTAGTGACCAAATACTGGTAATGCAGATATGTTTTTATTTTCTGAAAGAAGCACAAAGTACTAGACAGGAAGTGACAGTTGTTTTGGGAGGAGGAGGCCGACCTTTTTCACCCAGGAGGTTTGGTGACCTACCCATGAACACTTTCTTGAGCAGTGCATGCTGGGTAAGAGATAAAAGGAGCCGGAGCGGCCATTATAGGTCTCTTGGAATCGTGTGGCCTGCCTGAGAGGACCTGTGGGGAGACGGTGGCCAGATTGCAGAGACCCAGAGACACTCATCCGAGCATCGGAGGACCGGGTCCATGAAGCGGAGCGATTGGCCCAGCTGATGGAGAAGCAAGTTGCAGTCACCGGACAAAAGTTACCACACAGAGCCTTTATTCAGTGGGTGAGCGGGTCACGGCCCACAGTTTGTTAAATCTCACATGCAGTTAGACTCATATACAGGCCTCACTGGGATTTATAGTTCAACAAAGGAGCAGAGCAACTGACACTGAGAAGGCTTGAGGACTATCTACCTTGATGTCTCAAACAATTTTAAAATAGTTGTTACAGCTACACCAGGAGCATTTTCACTTCACTTTAACTCACCGAAACTGTGGATTACAAATTACAAGGAGCCACTTTAGATAGCGAAGAAAAGAAGATCCAGGACTAAGTACTTTAAGTGAGATCTCACACATAGCTTATAAAGTAGGGGGAGCTCCCAGGTATAGACATATATATATATATATTTATATGTATACAGTTTTTTGTTCAAATTGTTTATATTGAAATCCATTGTGCTGTCGTCTTATGTTGGGATGACAGCACAATTACTGTAATCACTTTTTTGCATATTCTACAGTAAAATATATCTCTGGTTAAGTATCCAGTTGTTGTGGCGTACTGCTTTCTCCCACAAGGTGCAGTCAGTGGATCCTGGGGTGACAATACAGGTATTTTGTACTGTCTTACATTGTATTGTATTGCATTGCATCACAGCTGTGCCAAGGGGATTGAGCCAAGTTAGTGGGGTTTATTGGTAGAGTGCAGGCCCAAATCAAACCAGCAGCTCCTTCGGGGGTCAGTGCTACATATATATATATATATATAATTAAATATTGATAAAAACAATGGCCCGGATTCACAAAGGCTTTACGCCGGCGTAAGTACAAATGTGCGCCGTCGCATCTTTGCACTGATTCACAAAGCAAGATACGCTGAAAAACATGGCTTCAGTCGTCCATTTGACTTTCCCATTAAAAATATGCAAATGAGTAAGATACGCCAATTCACGAACGTAGATGCGCCTGGCGCATTAATATACGCTATTTGCGTAAGGCTTACGTCCGGCGTAAAATTATCCCTGCTATATGAGGTGCAGCTAATGCGAAGGTATGGGTCAGGGAACGACGCCGTCGAATTAGGGATTTTTTTGGACGTGATTCTGAGCATGCGTACGCATGCCCAGTTCGAGCGGCCATTCATTAGCATGGGGTCACGCTTAATTTAAATAGATGACGCCCACCTTCTTCCTACTTTGAATTACGCGAGCTTACGCCGGCCAATTTACGCTACGCCGCGGCAACTTACGAAGCAAGTGCTTTGTGAATACTGCAATTGCCTCTCTAAGTTGCGGAGGCGTAGCGTAAAGAAGATACGCTACGCCCGCACAAAGATACGCCGCTGTACGTGAATCTACCCCAATGTTTTTTAATAATTAGGTTAATGTATATTGTTTGGTGGGAATGTAACTTTATTATTTTATTAATATGTGGTGTATAATGTGTGCTGATTCGTGTTCAACTTTTTCTGTATTTTTCACTTCCTCATACTGTAATCCCGCTACATCACGCAAGATTACAGTGAGAGAAACAGTTCTCAGGAGTTTCCAGCCGTTTGTAGATCGCTCCTCATCTCAACATGAGAATCGATCTAAAAAAGCTTAATAAACAGGCACTCAGAGGAGAGCGATCTCCCCTGAGAACTGAATAGCGGTATTTTACCGCACTTTCATAAAAGGACACCCATGAGATGTTTCTCTGGGCTGCAGTTCCTCTGATCTCCACAAGATGGTGATCTCACTTCTACCATAGAGAGAAGAAGTCTCTATGGAAGACAGGAAGTGATGTCAGGGACAGACAGGAAGTTCCGGGTGAGAGGTGAGTCGGGAGGAAGTAGTGAGGAGACATCTTTGGAATCGGCAGCAGAGGAGGTAATAAGATCTTATCTTCTATTTACACCCAGTAACCCCGTCATGTCCGTCCTCTTCCTCCATAGTCACTGTGACGTCTTTTATCTCCAGCAGATGATGATACACACATATATAGTGTGGAGACCTAGATTAACCCCTTCAGGATCGGAACATTCCCCCACTTACAGGGCCGGAACATTCTCTTCATTTCAGTTTATATTAGGTGTGACGAGATGCTTTCTCGCCCAGGTCCTGCTCTCCCGACACTCCTCTGCTACCAGTGAGTCAGCTTGCAGATTGCAACGTCTGATGGTCCAGTCATCCAAGGTTCCGGGATCCGAATTACAGCTATGTTCCATTCGGACCCATTAAGAACAAACACCAGGCAGGCTGTATGTAAGTTCCAACAGGACTCTATTTTCAAGTACACAGCACACTTTTATACAGAATTTTGGAACATCCCACTCCCAACAACCGCTTTCCTATTGGTCAATTGTAAAGTATATGCAGTCTTCACTCAAGTCCTCCTTGACCATGCAAATGAGGACTTGAAATTGTCAACAGGGATTGGTCCAATAGCTTGGATAGAAAGACTTGTGTATTGAGACAGAAGCCCCAGGGGGTAATCAATGTACACAATAACCCGGTCTACTTAATTACTACCTCTGAGAGGTTACATTGCTTTAGACAATAGAATGCTAATTCAATACAGCTGACAGGCTTCTAACCTTTAGAACAATACAAAGTCCCTTAGCGTAAACACATACATCTTCAAACATACATAGTAGATTCAATTAACTTTCAATCACCAATTCTAGCCAGACGGACTGGCTCCGACACCCGCTCTTAACCTGTAGAACACAATAAAAGGTATTTCACAAGCTGGTTCCACTTAGCATTTCAAAAGCCTTGCATTGAATGTCCCCCTCCTGTGTAACAGATGTCAAGTAGAAACACTTTAATATCTCAAGGTCCATGACATTACTTCCCCTGGGAAACAGTCCAACAGCTGCAGTGGGACCCAAACGGGTCAACTCGAGGATGTTAGAAAAGTAGTCTTAAAGTTCCAGGACTGTCTGCTGGGATGACCCATCTGCCTTCCTGTTTTGAGGTCCTGGCCCATAATCGGACGGCTAGAGGCTCACATTCAGTCCTCTCCAAAAGCCCCTGTCCCAGCTAGGTCTGTCACACATCTCCCCCTTTGGCAGGAGACTAACACTGGGAGAGACCCCAATTCCGGTACCCACCCAGTACCCCAGATAACTCGTCCCAAACAGAGCATTACTCACCCAGCCAATCTCTGCCTCTCTCAGAGAACACGCCTGCCGCTGGGGAGAGGCCTGGACTGGCCCTTCTCCCTGGAGTCCTTTCAGCCGCTGGAGAGAAGACAGAGTGGCTGGGCTCAGTTCATCATGTTGTTGAGGATCTGGGCCAACTGGCCACCATTCCTGGGGTATACCAGTGGAGACTGAAGTCCCATCCCCTGATGCTAGGTGAAAATCCCCCGGTGCTTGCAAAGCAAAGCCAACATCCTCCTGTCTCAGTGCCGCACCATTTTCTGGGGTTGTGTCAGTGGAGATCAGAGTCCCATCCACTACCACAGGAACCCCCTCTCCTGTTAGTTGAGAGCAGAGGCCTGGGGCACTCTGCTCTGTTGCCAGCTCTTCCGCTGGGTTGCTGTGAGTGGAGACCACAGTCCCATCCACCGATATCCGCTCAAGCTGTAGTGGGGTGCAGCCGCCAGTAGCATCCTGTCCTGCTGCCAGTGATTCAGCTGGGAGTACGAGCTTTACTACCTCAGCTTGTTGCTGGGGCTCCCTGGAACTCCACAGTTGGCCCCGTTGCTGGGCAGAGATGGCTAGCACTCTGCCCTGTTGCCAGCACTTCTGCTGGAGGATCCCCAGGTTGTTCTTCCTCAGCAGAAAAGTCTATCAAATCCCCTGTCTCTACAACTGGTGTCTGGGGATAGAGGTTCACCATCTCCTGTCCATGGAACCCAGAAGATGCTATAGGTACTGAGCAGAGGTTAGCAGAGCTTGGCCCTGCGGTCAGTACTTCAGCTTTGGGAATGGCAATCTCCAGATTTTCCACTGCCGATTCACTGGCATACTGCTGGACAGGCACATTCCTCCATTCAAAATCATCCCATGCAGAAACCGGATCATCAAGGTCAGTCAACGCTTGCTGCATCCGCCATAAGACCTCCGGGCCCATAGCTACAGGGGCAGGTTGGCAAAGCCCACTGTTACTCTGCCACATTGCCGATTCTTCAGCCAGGATTTCATCACTGTCAGCTGATATTTCCTCATAGTCCCATGTAAAGGGAGCCCCACCCTGCTGCTGAGCGGAGTCTAGCAGCTGTTTGTAGGCGATTTCCAGCTCATGTTGCCGCTCTCGTTCTCTCTGTTGCCGCTCTCGTTCTCTCTGTTGCCGCTCTCGTGCTCTCTGTTGCCACTCTCGTTCTCTCTGTTCCTGCAGCTGGAGGTCTCTAATGGTATTCTGTATGGCCGTCTCTGATGGGTTAGCACCATATAATGCCAATTGTTGGCTGATATATATTGGCGCATCTGACAGTCTACAGACGCCAACTACAGCGATTGGATTACACAACAGCAAGGAGGCAGCCAGTAGCCAACGGATTCCGGATCTCTGTGAACTAGTGAACCTTACTGGTAAGATCGTTCCATTATCCTGTTTCCACATGCTCTGCTTAAATATGGAAGCCTATAATACAGACCTTCAGTGGTAGTATATAAAACTCTCTCATCTCTGGAGTCCTAATAGGAACAGCACTACATACCCTCCTTGCAGGCAGGGCAGCCCACAAAAGTTATTTTTTTCAAAACTTTTTTTCATTTTGCAATTTATTCAAAGTGCATGCCCAAGCCTCAAAATATATGAACCTTATTTGATCTTGCCATCAGGTTCATATATGCAAGACCTTGGGCCAGATTCACAAAGGTTAGCGGATCTTTAGATCCGTGTAACCTATGTGTTTTAAGATCCGCCCTCGCAAGTTTGTGAGGAAAGTGTCAAATTCACAACACACTTACCTCCAAACTTGCGACGGCGGATCCTAACTCCCCCAGCGGAATTCAAATTCCGCGGCTAGGGGAGTGTCATATTTAAATCAGGCGCGCTCCCGCGCCGATTTAAATACGCATGCGTCGTCCGGGGAATTTCCCGGCGTGCATTGCTCCCACTGACGTCAATAGGACGTCAGTGGTTGCGACGTGAGCGGGACTTGCGACGCGCGTGTTCGTGAATCGGCGTACGCAAACGACGTAGGGAATTTCAAAATCGACGCGGGAACGACGGCCATACTTAACAATACTTACCCCTGCTTTTAGCAGGGGTAAGTATACGACGGGTACCGCGCTACGGAAACGACGTAAGAACACCGCGTCGGTTCCGCGTACGTTCGTGAATTTCGCGTATCTTGCTGATTTACATATTATTCAGTGTAAATCAGCGGGAACGCCCCCGGCGCCATTTTTAAATCAAAAAAAAGATCCGACAGTGTAACACAGTGTGACACTGTCGGATCTCAGCCCTATCTATGCGTATCTGATTCTATGAATCAGGTGCATAGATAGGACCAGTAAAAATCCGAGATACGATGGTGTATCTGAGATACTCCATCGTATCTCTTTTGTGAATCTGGCCCCAAGACTCTTATTAAATTCAGATCCGTTAACCTTAGTTATCCACTGCAGGGGTACTCTTGCTGCCAATTCTCTCCATCTTCATACTAGGCTAACCGCCATACACATTATATCGGATTTCCGACTAGAATTGACAGCAAAAGCTATCCATCTGGCGTCCGGATTGCCACAGTCATTTTTTGTCCTGTATGTTTGTCATTGTCTGTGTCCTTTATGTGCTGTTTGTTGCACGTCATATGAACTAGTTTCATACGTGCATTTTTTTGGCCGGCCAATGATTACAGGTTGTCACTAAAGCTATTCTAGCTCCTATAGTGTTATACTTGTACTACTGTCCCAGGTGTATTAATTATACCATGTAACTTGTTACTATTTATTAAACTAAATATTTTTACTACACAGACTGTCCGTCACTGCCTTAGTAGCCTCTCGGTTGTCCCAGGGGTCACCACCTCCTGCATCACCATCCCTCTGATCCATCTCGGCTAGCGCAATGATCAGGGTGGCCTTGTTCTTCCCACCGGTCCCTCCACGGCTCTCAAGCAAGTCTATTAGCATGGTTCTCCTCCAGGCTGCATAGCTGGTCATTCATGGTGGTGGTTTGGAGTTGTCCCAGTAACTGGAGAGCAAATCCCACCGCTGCCAACCAATGTGACGAGATGCTTTCTCGCCCAGGTCCTGCTCTCCCGACACTCCTCTGCTACCAGTGAGTCAGCTTGCAGATTGCAACGTCTGATGGTCCAGTCATCCAAGGTTCCGGGATCCGAATTACAGCTATGTTCCATTCGGACCCATTAAGAACAAACACCAGGCAGGCTGTATGTAAGTTCCAACAGGACTCTTTATTTTCAAGTACACAGCACACTTTTATACAGAGTTTTGGAACATCCCACTCCCAACAACCGCTTTCCTATTGGTCAATTGTAAAGTATGCAGTCTTCACTCAAGTCCTCCTTGACCATGCAAATGAGGACTTGAAATTGTCAACAGGGATTGGTCCAATAGCTTGGATAGAAAGACTTGTGTATTGAGACAGAAGCCCCAGGGGGTAATCAATGTACACAATAACCTGGTCTACTTAATTACTACCTCTGAGAGGTTACATTTCTTTAGACAATAGAATGCTAATTCAATGAAGCTGACAGGAGGCTTCTGACCTTTAGAACAATACAAAGTCCCTTAGCGTAAACACATACATCTTCAAACATACATAATAGATTCAATTAACCTTCAATCCATAATTCTAGCCAGACAGACTGTCTCCGACACCCGCTCTTAACCTGCAGAACACAATAAAAGGTATTTCACAAGCTGGTTCCACTTAGCATTTCAAAAGTCTGAGCTAAGCATTGAAGGGTCATTGTCTATTGACCTAGTCAGGACAACTAAACCATTTGTAATGTGTCCAGTATCTCCTGCAATGAACTGTCAGTAATGTCCCATTTTCTGAAATGCATGAATTAGGATTTCAAGTAGAAACATTCCAGCACTGCAAGGCAAGGTCCATGACACCGGTCATATGTGTGCCCTAGAACAAGATGTTCCCCGGCCACCCCTGGAGCAAAGGGGCCTGTCGTGGAAGACCCAGAGCTGAGCTGAGGGCCGGCACATGCTCGATGACCGAACATGGGGGGACTACAAGAATCAAGATCCAGCCTGTCACCCAGTCGGCAGTTGATAGAAGAATCACAGGATCAAAAAATGCAGGAACAAAATAATAAAAAGCGAGAAAATTGCAAGAAAAAAATCTCCAGAGTACAGGGACTCCAGAGTGCCTGACCTCTCCTGGAAGCTGCTAGAGCAGGGTGTGGGTTATACCCGGGGAACCACGCCCCCTGGGAGGAGCTGCACTGAGGAAAGTGTTGTTAACACTTAAAGTGCTTTGTTTCTGCCTAAACTCTCCTGAAGGAAGCGGATATAACCCTAAGGTCAATTGCTGCTGTGTCCGTCCATGAACGGAAGAGAAATTGGGTCATTTGTTGTGTTTTTTCCCCCTGAAATGAACTTTATTGTGTTTTTTGCTGAACTTTGGCGTTTCCTAGACTTTTGCGATAATATTGTGCGGCATAACACAATTGGAACTACCACTATTATATTATTTATAATCTTCAGGCCTAAAATGATTTTTTAACTCCTTCCCGCCCTATAGCAGAATGACGGCCAGGCGGGGGCTCCATTATCCTGATTGGACGTCATATGACATTCCAGAAGAATAATCCGCTCGGGCGCGGCGATCGGTGGTGAGGTATGTCGCTCTGAAACACTGCATCTCCAATCTCAGTAAAGAGCCTATGACTTGGGGTCTATACCATATGATCAGCTGTGTCCAATCAAAGCTAATCACATGATAACCAGGAAGTGCCGGTTATCGGCTTTCCTTTATTCATGCTGACAAGGCGCGAGTAGAGGAGAGCCAATCAGCGACTCTCCTGACGGGGGGGGGGGGGTTCTGCACTGATATTCAGCATTGATTATCAGTTCAGGCCCATCTGCGATGATTGCCAGTGATGCCCAGCAGTGCCCACCAGGTAATCCAATCAGTGCCCACCAGGAATGCTTGTCAGTACCTCCTGAGCAGTGCCACCCATCAGTGCTGCATATTAGTGCCTCCTCATCAGTGAAGGAGAAAACTTATTTACAACATTTTATAAAAGAAACAAAGAAAACTTTTTTTTCATAACTTTTTGTCTTTTTTTATTTGTAGCACAAAAAATAAACCCCCCCAGAGGTGATCAAATACCCCCAAAATAAATCTCTATTTGTGGGGAAAAAAGATAAAGGGCCAGATTCACAAAGGTTAGCGGATCTTTAGATCCGTGTAACCTATGTGTTTTAAGATCCGCCCTCGCAAGTTTGTGAGGAAAGTGTCAAATTCACAACACACTTACCTCCAAACTTGCGACGGCGGTTCCTAACTCCCCCGGCGGAATTCAAATTCCGCGGCTGGGGGAGTGTACTATTTAAATCAGGCGCGCTCCCGCGCCGATTTAAATACGCATGCGCCGTCCGGGGAATTTCCCGGCGTGCATTGCTCCCACTGACGTCAATAGGACGTCAGTGGTTGCGACGTGAGCGGGACTTGCGACGCGCGTGTTCGTGAATCGGCGTACGCAAACGACGTAGGAAATTTCAAATTCGACGCGGGAACGACGGCCATACTTAACAATACTTACCCCTGCTTTTAGCAGGGGTAAGTATACGACGGGTACCGCGCTACGGAAACGACGTAAGAACACAGCGTCGGGTCCGCGTACGTTCGTGAATTTCGCGTATCTCGCTGATTTACATATTATTCAGTGTAAATCAGCGGGAACGCCCCCGGCGCCATTTTTAAATCCAAAAAAAGATCTGACAGTGTAACACAGTGTGACACTGTCGGATCTCAGCCCTATCTATGCGTAACTGATTCTATGAATCACGTGCATAGATAGGACCAGTAAAAATCAGAGATACGATGGTGTATCTGTAGATACACCGTCGTATCTCTTTGTGAATCTGGCCCAAAAAGTCTCATTTGGGTACAGTGTCACATGACCGAGTAATTGTCATTCAAAGTGTGAGATCGCTGAGAGCTGGAAATTGGCCTGGGCAGGAGGATAACAGGGGGGGGGGGGGATGTGTCCGGTATTGAAGGGGTTAAACATGCGGGCAAAAAAAATAAACCCACAAAAATGTCTCTGGCAGTGGAAGGGTTAAAGGAAACGTTCACCTTCGGGAAGATGTTACATGTTCCTGCAGCGGCTCAGCGATCCGATCCCTCTGTGTGACAGCAGTGCGGGGAGAAGTTTCCTGTACCGGCTGTCACTTTATGAAAAGAGCGCGGCCGTGCCATTCATTCACAGAGTTCTGTCCTTTGCCGATGTCGGCTTGTAGTTTTCAATGAACTCCCACACCCTTTAACAATGTCCACACCCCTGGAAGTGTTTCTTACATGACGGAGATCAGCCATGGAGTATATCTGAGGTGTATATCAGGGTGTGCTTCTTCCCCACATGAGAGCTCTGATGTCCAGCAACATTCATATACAAGACATTTCCCGCACTCAAGGCACTAATACACCTCGAGGGGGATCCCTGATGTACAGGAAGACAGGACTTCAGTGAGGAACATTTCCCTCACTCAGGACAGGAATACGGCTTCTCCCCTGTGTGAGATCTCTGATGTTTGTAAAGACTGGACTTCACTGAAAAACATTTCCCGCACTCAGGACAGGAATACGGCTTCTCCCCTGTGTGAGATCTCCGATGTTTGTTAAAAAAGTAATTGTCTGAAAAACATTCCCCACACCTAGGACAGGAATATGGCTTCTCACCTGTGTGAGATCTCTGATGTATGGAAAGATAGGACTTCTGTGAAAAACATTTCCCGCACTCAGGACAGGAATATGGCTTCTCACCTGTGTGAGATCTCTGATGTGAGTAAAGATGAGACTTCCGTGAAAAACATTTCCCGCACTCAGGACAGGAAAACGTCTTCTCTCCTGTGTGAGATCTTTGATGTCTGTTAAAAGTGGAATTGTCTGAAAAACATTTCCCACACTCAGGACAGGAATACGGCTTCTCCCCTGTGTGAGATCTTATATGCCTATTAAGAGATGATTTACAATGGAAACTCTTCTCGCACTCAGTACAGGAAAACCTCTTATCTGTTGGAAGGACGGCACCGTCCCGCACAGTCTGAGGTTCCTCAGGATTAGAGGAATACGATGGTCCGGCACCGTCCCGCACAGTCTGAGGTTCCTCAGGATAAGAGGAATACGATGGTCTGGCACCGTCCCGCACAGTCTGAGGTTCCTCAGGATAAGAGGAATACGATGGTCCATCTACACTGTGTGGTGCCGGATGGACATTTGAGGTAGTCGGGTTTTCTCCTGGACTATACTGTGTGATGTCCTCATCTTCTAAAATAGTAATAAAAAGATTATTACTAGACATGAGCTGATTGGTTCCCCTAAACCAGGACTCCGCCCACATCAGGCAGCTTTGTCTCTGAGGATCTTACAATTCCCCCCTCAAGGTAACTAGTAAATGGCTCCTCTGATCTCCTACCAGATAATTTCTTTATTCATGGACCTTAGTCAGAGAGTGAGGAAACAACGAGAACTGTCTTTTATAGGAGTGACAGTGATGAGGGGATTATAGGACGAGGGTCCTTTGGGTCTGGTATGAATATTAAGAGGAATCCCAAAAAAAAAAAGTGGGGGTCCCCCCCAAAATCCATAACAGGCCCTTATCCGAGCACGCAACCTTGCAGGCCACAGGAAAAGAGGGGGGACAAGAGAGTGCCCCCGCTTCCTGAATCATACCAGGCTACATGCCCTCAACATGGGGAGGGTGCTTTGGGGAAGGGGGGGGGGTTCGGCGAATCCCCACCCGAAAGCACCTTGTCCCCATATTGATGGGGAAAAGGGCCTTATCCCCACAACCCCTGCCTGGTGGTTGTGTGGGTCTGCAGGCGGGGGACTTATCGGAATCTGGAAGCCCCCTTTAACAAGGGGACCCCCAGATCCTGGGCCCCCCCTATGTGAATTGGTAACGGGGTACATTGTCCCCCCCCCCATTTCACAAAAAATATATAATTTTTTACAAAAGACACTTCGGGACAAGTCCTTTTTTTAATAAAGTCCAGCTATGTAAATCCATCTCGCGCCGTCCGACCGAAAAAGTACATAAAAAAAAACAGTTCCACCTCCATGGGAGGCTCCGCCGAGTGATGCTTCTCCCGCCAGTGACAGCTGGTATATAGCTGGGGGAGGGGCCACCTGTTTAAGTCACCAGGTGGCCCCGCCCTCAGCTATATAACAGCTGTCAAAGCGAAAGAAGGGTCAGTCAGCGGGAGCCTCCCAGGGAGGCGGAGCTGTTGCGGCTTTTTTTTTCTTCAGTTTGTCGCGGCGGAATAGAAGATGAATGGACATCGCTGGACAATTTTTTTATTTTTTAATAAAGGACTTGTCTCTTGTCTTTTTTTATTACAATTTTTTGGTGAAATGGGACCCTTTACCAATTCACATGGGGGGGGGGGGGGCAGGATCTGGGAGTCCTCTTGTTAAAGGGGGCTTCAAGATTCCGATAAGCCCCCACCCCCACCGGGCAAGGGTTGTGGGGATGAGGCCCTTGTCCCCATCAAAATGGGGACAAGGTGCTTTGGGGTGGGGGGGGGTGCAGAAAAGGCCTGTTAATGGACTGGGGGGGAATCCATGCTGTTTTTTTCAATGAGTTTTATCTGTATTGCCGGGACCCGACAATTCATTATAGCCGCGATCAGTTTTAAATAACTTTTTTCCTTTACAAATGTCATTTTGTGCAGGGACTGTTCTAAAAACGGGAAACACGCGCCACTTTACAGGCATACTATAGACACCCCCCAGGTACGAAATTTAAAGGAACATTTCACTTTTATTGTTTCACTTTAAGCATTATTAAAATCACTGCACCCAAAACTTTTTTGCATTGATACATGTCCCCTGGGGCAGGACCCGGGTCCCCAAATACTTTTTAGGACAATAACTTGCATATTAACCTTTAAGATTAGCACTTTTGATTCCTACCATAGACTTCTAAAGGGTGTTCCACGGCTTTCCAATTTGCCGCGAACACCCCAAATTGTTCGCTATTTGTCAAACACCTGATGTTGGAGTCGAACTTACGTTTAACTCCACCAGGCTTATCCCTAGTGAGCAGTATGGGTGGAGGAATGTATTTAGTGTTAATGACCCACCTGTGCTGATCTCTGTAGGAGGGTCCTCCCCCGTTATTCCATCCTCCTCCATAGACTGCTGATCATCCCTCACATACGTCTCTTCTTCTTCTCCTTTCACCTCAAATTCTATATCGATTGGATCTCCACTCTAAACCAAGAAAATGAGAGAGAATATCATCTGTAAGATATAAGCTTTAATATTGTGATATCACATATAAAATACACACATTGTCTCTATAAGTGTGTTTTATAACCTCCGTCCCACCAACCTTGTAACAGTGGGGGATGGTGTGACCTTCCTGTGTGGAATCCCATTCATATGAAGGACGGGGACATCTCTCTGGGGGGTTCCTGGTATTAGATGGTTCCATCATATCCTTGTGTCCTTCTGATAACTCCTCCATCCCACCATACTCCTCATCCTCCTCTTTATACTCTTCTTTAACATCAATATTATCATCCCCGAGATTTCCACTCTGAATATATAATAAAACATTCACCGTAACAAACATGCTTGTGTATAAATCACAACGACCAATAATTGTCACTCATCTACCTGATGATGGTGGGGGATGGTGTGACCTTCCTGTGTGGAATCCCGGCAATACAGAGGACGGGGACATCTCTCTGGTGGGTTTCCGTAGCTGGATGACTCCACCATGGTGTCCTGGTACAGATCTTTGTGTTCTTTTAGAGACTCTGACTCCTCCATCACCCCATCCTCATCATCCTCCTCTTTTATCTCTTCTTTAACCTCAACTTTACAATCTCTCAGCTTTCCACTCTGAATATAGAATAAAAATGACATCAATGGTAACAATGCAGATAATGTACAGATCCTAATGATACTATCAGTGATTGTTCCTCATCTACCTGATGATGGTGGGGGATGGTGTGACCTTCCTGTGTGGAATCCCGGGAATACAGAGGACGGGGACATCTCTCTGGTGGGTTCCCATTACTGGATCCATCTGTAGGAAACACACACACTGACTGATCCATTGTTTCTATGTGTTTATCAGATGATGGGGGATCTAGGTGGAGCCTCCGTACTGCTCTCTCCTGTACAATAAAGTCTCCTCTTACCCGGTGATGTGAGGGGCGGCTGATTGTCCATCATGACGTCCTTGTAGAGATCCTTGTGTCCTTCTAAATCCTCCCCCTCCTCCATGGAGAAATAGACAGTGACATCCTGACACCTTATAGGAACCTGACACACACAATGATACAGTCACCATCCAGACACATCCCTTGTCTGTTATTAGATAATGTCCCAGAATCCTCCTCACCTCTCCTGTCAGCAGCTCCATCATCTTCTTGGTGACTTCTAGAATCTTCTCCATGTTGTGTCTCTCAGGTTTTAGGGAGTCACATGGAGGCACTGTGATGGTCATATGATCACCTGACTTCACAAGAGGAAATCTCTATATTGGAGAACCAATAGGAATATCATGTTAGATTCCCAGAATCCTCCTCACCTCTCCGGTCAGGTCTGTATTATTAATAGAGATAAGAGTGATGTCATGTGACCTCCCAGAATCCTCCTCACCTCTCCGGTCAGGTCTGTATTATTAATAGAGATAAGAGTGATGTCATGTGACCTCCCAGAATCCTCCTCACCTCTCCGGCCAGGTCTGTGTATTATTAATAGAGATAAGAGTGATGTCATGTGACCTCCCAGAATCCTCCTCACCTCTCCGGTCAGGTCTGTGTTTTATTAATAGAGATAAGAGTGATGTCATGTGACCTCCCAGAATCCTCCTCACCTCTCCGGTCAGGTCTGTGTATTATTAATAGAGATAAGAGTGATGTCATGTGACCTCCCAGAATCCTCCTCACCTCTCCGGTCAGGTCTGTATTATTAATAGAGATAAGAGTGATGTCATTTGACCTCCCAGAATCCTCCTCACCTCTCCGGTCAGGTCTGTGTTATTAATAGAGATAAGAGTGATGTCATGTGACCTCCCAGAATCCTCCTTACCTCTCCGGTCAGCAGGTAGATGATCTCCAGGGTGAGATTTAGTATCTTCTCAGTCATGTGACTCTGGTCCTCCTCCATCCTCATTGGTCATGTGATCTATACAGGTTACCTGTAGACCAAGAATTGATGAGAGAGAATGATCTGGACTGTACTGGTTGTACAATATTAGGATGGGGGATAATATGAGGGATTCTATCATGTAAGAACAGCCCCCCCCCCAGTGGGATTACATATAATGGAACATCCGGGCGCCTGCAACACTTTATGTCTATAGACACCCCCCCATCCCCAAGAAAAGTGGTATAATCCGTTAGTATAGACTGATGAGGTGAGAAGGTGATTGGTGGGAAATGTGACACATCTCCAAAATGAAGAGAATTCTCTATGGGGAATGTTCTGCCCCTGAAGAGGTTAATCTAGGTCTCCACACTATATATGTGTGTATCATCATCTGCTGGAGATAAAAGACGTCACAGTGACTATGGAGGAAGAGGACGGACATGACGGGGTTACTGGGTGTAAATAGAAGATAAGATCTTATTACCTCCTCTGCTGCGTCTTCCAGCAATGTCTTCCCTCTTTGTTCTCCCGACTCACCTCTCACCCGGAACTTCTTATTTATACCTGACATCACTTCCTGTTTGAAGCTGACATCACTTCCTGTCTTCCATAGAGACTTCCTTTCTCTATGGTAGAAGTGAGATCACTACCCTGTGGATCTCAGAGGAACTGCAGCCCCGAGAAACGTCTCATAGTGTGAACACGGCCTTGTGCTGTGTGTATGTATTGTATATTCTTATAGATGGGTCATCTCTAGAGTTGAGCGGACACCTGGATGTTCGGGTTCGGACCCGAACCCGGACTTTGAAAAAAAAGTTCGGGTTCGGGACCGAACCCGAACTTTGACCCGAACCCCATTGAAGTCAATGGGGACCCGGACTTTTGACTACAAAAATGTCTCTAAAAAACTAAGGGAAAGGGCTGGAGGGCTGCAAATGGCAGCAAAATGTCGGGAAGAGCATGGCAAGTACTCTGGAAATAAATGTGGATAGGGAAATAACTTAAAATAACATAAAAAAATTAAAATAAAAAATATAATGATTTTTGACCTTTGAGGACGAGGTCCATACAGTTTTGTTCAAAATGATTAAACCCCCCAATGCTGTGCACACAGTATATCACAGGTGCACAGGTGGTGGCAGGTGCAGTGCTGTTGAAATATTCAGAGTCACCTATAGAACCTGTCACTGAACTATGTACTTTATAGAAAAACACAGTATATCACAGGTGCAGTGCTGTTGAAATATTTCCCTATCATAAGTGAAGCACAGTCAGTGACAGGGAGCCAGATAGCATTAGATGATGCAGATATCAAAAAAAATAAAGTGTGTTTCTTGAGATTTCTGGAGCCAGCAGAGTACACCTAAAACTGTCCCTGGACGCCAAATGCAGTCTTTCCCTATCGTAAGTGAAGCACAGTGACAGGGAGCCAGAAAGCATTAGATGATGTAGATATCAAAAAAATAAAGTTTGTTTCTTGAGATTTCTGGAGCACAGAACACCTAACACTGTCCCTGAACGCCGAATGCAGCAGCCTTTCCCTATCTAGAGTGAAGCAGAGTGACGATCTGTGCTGTGTGCCTCTATCTAATATAGAGGCACGTCACATGATAGGTCACATGCTACACTGGCCAATCACAGCCATGCCATAAGCAGGCATGGCTGTGATCAGTTCCCAGTCACAGTTGTAAAACGAATGGCGATTGGCTGCCGTGCAGCGCGCCAAAACATACCCGAACTCCGAACCCGGACTTTTTCCAATTATTCGGGTTCGGGTCTGGGTTCGGGAAAACCCCAAAGTCCGTACCGAACCCGAACTTTACAGTTCGGGTTCGCTCAACCCTAGTCATCTCCACTCCCACCAAGGGGGAGAGAAATATATTACTGCCTAGTCCAGCCTTTCTCAGCCAGGGTTCCTCCAAAGGGTTCTAGGGGTTCCTTGAGCAATGGACAATTTCTGTCTCTCTAACAACTGACATCAATGATCTGTAAGGAGGGCAATCTTCCCACCGATGACGATGTAAGAATGTCCTTATCCACTGATCACTGATATAAGGGGGTCCTTCTCCCATTGGTCATCAATGTAAGGGACCACTACACTGACCACAGATGTAAGAGGGTCCTTCTCCCATTGGTCATCACTGTAAGGGACCAATAAACAGACCACTAAAACTAGAGCTCTGGGTGTGGACGGAACCCATGTTTGAACAGAATTTGGCTTGTTTAGGCGGATGGCGAATGGATGAACTAAATAGGTGTTCAGCCAATTACAACTTCTGGCTGCAGTATTACTCCCGCCTCTAAATGTGGCAGCTTCCTGCTCAGGTTGGTTGATAGGAGGTTGGTTGTCACGAGTGTCCGAATACCCAGTCATGTACACCCACCAGGCTTATTCAGCTGTATACTGGGGATTTGCTGGTTGGCCAGTTAATGTAAACAAGATATTAAAAGAAGCACAAAAAACTGTATGGACCCCCCTCCCCCTCAGCTAAGACATTTGTAGCCAGGGGTAGTGATGTTGCGAACCTAAAATTTTCGGTTGGCAAACTTCCGCAAATGTTCACGAACGGGCGAACCGCCATAGACTCCAATGGGCAGGCGAATTTTAAAACCCACAGGGACTCTTTCTGGCCACAATAGTGATGGAAAAGTTGTTTCAAGGGGACTAACACCTGGACTGTGGCATGCCGGAGGGGGATCCATGGAAAATAACGTAGAGTCCGTTTTTAATCCATAAAGGGCATAAATCACCTAACATTCATAAATTGTTTGGAATAACATGCTTTAAAACATCAGGTATGATGTTGTATCGATCAGGTAGTGTAAGGGTTAGGGTTAGGGTTAGAGACAGGGTTAGGGTTACAGATAGGGTTAGGGTTACAGACAGGGTTAGGGTTACAGATAGGGTTAGGTTTACAGTCTGTAACAGGGTTAGGGTTAGGGTTCACAGTGACAGACCAAACTCTGACAGACCAAACTCCCCGTTTAACGCACAGCAAACAACCGCAAACAGTCCATTTGCACAACCGCAAACTCCCCATTTACACAAGGTTGGATACCAAGCTAGCCATATCCCGTTCCTTGTCCTCACTGACGTCATTGAATGTCTCTTCCTCCACCCAGCCACGTACAACACCAAGGGTCCCTGAAAGGTGACAACAAGCCCCCTGGGACGCCTGCTATGGTTGGTCTTCCACTTCCTCAAAGCCACCTTCCTCCTCTGACTCCTCTTCTTCAGACTCCTCTCTCTCAGAAAGAAGATTTGCGGTCCAAGGACCTAGACTATGGAACGCTTTACCAACCAGCATTCGGTTGTAGGAGAATCAAAACCCATCTCTTTTGAGGACAAAGGAGAAAGGGACAACGAGCGCCCAGAGGCGATTCAGTTCGCATGTTGCTGCGCTATATAAGTTTCTCACTCACTGTGCGTTGCCGCAGGTCCAGCAATCGACGACGACAAGGCTGCTTCTGGTGGTGGTGGTGAGCACAACTCTTCCTCTTCATGCTCATCTACGGCCTGATCCAGCACTCTTCGCAGGGCACACTCCAGAAAAATCGCATATGGGACGAGGTCGATGATGTTGCCTTGGGTTTGACTGACCAGGTTTGTCACCTCCGCAAAAGGACGCATGAGCTTATAGCCATTGTGCATGAGCGTTCAGTAACGCGGCCAAAAAATACTCAGCTCCGCAGAGGCTGTGCTCTGTTTTTTTTTTTTTATTTAACAAAAATCTGTGCGTGCGCCGCGTAATGTACTGTGCAATCCCAATATGAGTGGTATGTTAAGTAGTACTATTCCTATCAGTTTAATCCCTGTTACGTCCCCTATCAGGAGACGTGTATGGAATAGAATTTAGACAAGCGCAAAGAGTTGTCAATAGTTGACACACTCATGACATACATTTTATTCCTCTATGCGTCAATCTTGGTATAGTGATGACTGTGCTCATGCGCACGTTTTGGAGATTGCAGGCGATGGGGTTTTTCAAAGCCTATGGTCGTGCTGAGGTAGTTCAGTGACAGTTAAGTGACCCATAAAACAATGATTCTGCAGTGTGGGCCCATTGTTGGCCCAGCAGGCTTTAATGATCACCTTAGATGATGTCACGTACCTGATGGGAGACTGAGATGACGAGGTCGGCCTCTCTTGTATCTCCCGCCCTGGCACCGCTGGAGATGAAACAGAGGACACCGAGGGACAGGAGGAACACGAGTGCCTGCAGATGAAGACTCCGACAGCAGTAGCGGGAGGAGCGAGCCGGGATGAGTAGGAGGCACTCCGCGGGAACAGCGACACTGCATATCAGATGAGGTGTAGTTCTTGGAAGACTTGTAGCAGGAAGTTGCAGGAAGTCGCAGGAGCAAGTCGCAGACACTGGGGGGTTGCCAGGGCTCAGCACAGGAAGCAGATGCGGGGTCATACAGAAAGCCGGGTCAAGTGGAAGGCGGGCAGCGAGGTACCAAGCAGCAGGCGGTAGCAGCGTCAGGTGAATAGCCAGGATCAGAAACCGGTAGTCAGGGAATAACAGAGTTCAGGAACGGGGTCAGGGCAAGCCGGGTTCAGCAACAGGAGATCAGCAAGGTAACAGCAAGATTCAGGGTATCAGGGTACAAGCTGAAGACCAGTCAGCACTGCCTGATGGTCAGAGCTCTCTATAAATAGGCATCAGGAAGGATCTTCCTGTCACATGATGAGCCTATGACTCCCATTTCATCTACTGGCAAGATTGCCAGTACTTCTTCTATGGCCATTTCTTCTACTGGCAAGATTGCCAGTACTTCTTCTATGGCCATTTCTTCTACTGGCAAGATTGCCAGTACTTCTACTACGGACATTTCCCTGACACTCCGTCCTTTCCTTACAGATGATCACAAAGAAAATTGCACAAGGTTGAATGCCAAGCTACTCATGTCCAGTTCCTCGTCCTCACTGATCTCACTGAAAGTCAGTTCTTCCCCCAAGCCACGTACAACACCACGGGTACCAGATAGGTGACAACGAGCACCCTGGGATGCCTGCTGTGGTTGGTCTTCCTCCTCCTCAAAGCCACATTCCTCCTCTGACTCCTCTTCCTCACACTCCTCTTCCAGCGTTTCTGCAGGTCCAGCAAGTGATGCTGATAAGGCTGTTTCTGGTGGTGATGGTGACCACAACTCTTCCTCTTCATGCTCATCTACGGTCTGATCCAGCAAACTTTGCAGGGCACGTTCCAAGAAGAAAACAAATGGGATGATGTCGCTGATGGTGCCTTCAGTGCGACTAACTAGGTTTGTCACCTCATCAAAAGGATGCATGAGCCTACAGGCATTGCGCATGAGCGTCCAGTAACGTGGCAAAAAAATTCCCAGCTGCGCAGAGGCTGTCCTAGCACCCCGGTCATACAAATACTCGTTGATGGCTTTTTCTTGTTGGAGCAGGCGGTCGAACATTAGGAGTGTTGAATTCCAACATGTCGGGCTGTCGCAAATCAAGCGCCTCACTGGCCGTGTAGGAACGCCTGAAATGGCCACACACCTTCCTGGCCTGCTTGAGGACGTCCTGTAAGTCTGGGTACTTATGCACAAAGCGTTGTACAATCAGATTCATCACATGTGCCATGCACGGCACATGTGTCAACTTGCCCAAATTCAATGCCGCCAACAAATTGCTTCCGTTGTCACACACTTTGCCGATCTCCAGTTGGTGCGGAGTCAGTCACTGATCCACCTGTGTGTTCAGGGCGGACAGGAGTGCTGGTCCGGTGTGACTCTCTGCTTTCAGGCAAGTCAACCCCAAGACGGCATGACACTGTTGTATCCGGGATGTGGAATAGCCCCTGGGGAGCTGGGGGGGTGCAGTTGATGTGGAGCAAGACGCAGCAGCAGAAGAGGACTCAGCTGAGGAGGTTATCGAAGAGGATGGAGTAGGATGAGTAGAGGAGGTGGCAGCAGACCTGCCTGCAAGTCGTGGCGGTGTCACCAACCCCTCTGCAGAGCCACGCATTACATGCTTGGCAGCCGTCAGCAGGTTTACCCAATGCGCAGTGTAGGTGATATACCTGCCCTGACCGTGCTTTGCAGACCAGGTATCAGTGGTCAGATGGACCCTTGCCCCAACACTGTGTGCCAGGGATGCCATGACCTCCTTTTGCACAATAGAGTACAGGTTGGGGATTGCCTTTTGTGAAAAGAAATTTCGGCCGGGTACCTTCCACTGCGGTGTCCCAATAGCTACAAATTTTTTGAAGGCCTCAGACTCCACCAGCTTGTATGGTAAAAGCTGGCAGGCTAAGAGTTTCGACAAGCCAGCTGTCAGACGCCGGGCAAGGGGGTGACTCTGTGACATTGGCTTCTTATGCTCAAACATGTCCTTGACAGACACCTGACTGTGGGCAGATGAGCAGGAACTGCTCAAGGTGAGAGACGGAGTGGCGGATGGTTGAGAGGGGGCAAGGAGGACAGCAGTGGTTGACGTGACTGAAGATGCTGCACCAGGAGGAGGATGGTGGCTTTGAGCTTGTGTGCTGCTTGTACTCGTCATCATGTGTTGATCCCATAGGCGTTTGTGATGTGCGATCACGTGCCTTCGCAAAGCAGTTGTACCTAGGTGGGTGTTGGATTTCCCACGACTCAGTTTCTTTTGGCACAGGTTGCAAATGGCATTGCTGTTATCAGAGGCAGACACACAAAAAAAATGCCACACTGCTGAGCTTTGCAATGACGGCATTCTGGTGGTGGCAACAGCATGCGTTGATTGGCGTGCTGTCTGGCTGACCCCGGGTGCCGATACATGCTGTCTGACTGTGCCACTAGCTCCTTGCGACAACCTCCCCCTGCTTCCAACTCGTCTCCTCCTCCTCTCTGTCTCCCCATCTGAACTTTCCCCCTGTTCTTCTTCTCTTCGAGCGGGCACCCACGTGACATCCCCGGACACATCATCATCATCAACCGCTTCACTTGTATCTGACAACTCAGCAAAGGAAGCAGCAGCGGGTACATCATCATCACACCATACGTCCATGTGTGTAATGCTGCCTGACTGAGTCATATCCCTTTTATCTACATCCTCTGGCAATAATGGTTGCGCATCACTCATTTCTTCCAACTGATGTGTAAATAACTCCTCTGACAGATCAAGTGAAGCAGCTGTGATGCTAGTGTTGGTGGTGGCGGCATGCGGGCGAGTGGTAACTTGAGAGGTTCCCGAAGCTGAGCTGGAGGAGGATGGTGCGTCAAGGTTCCGAGCGGAAGCTGTAGAAGATTGGGTGTCCTGTGTTAGCCAATCAACTATGTCCTCAGAACTTTTCGAGTTCAGGGTACGTGGCCTCTGAACACTGGGCATTATTCTAGGGCCAAAGGGAATCACAGCACCACGACCACGACGGCCCCTGCGGGGTGGCCTGCCTCTGCCTGTCATTTTTTTTAGATTAGTTTAGTTGTACTATGCGTGCAAGCTACTGTGCCACCAGATATGAGATGTGGCACTGGCAGGCAGGTGGGCACAGTTTACCCTGTGAGGCAAAGACACCCTGGCAGACAAAAGACTACTATTTAGTATTGCAGTGAATTTTGTTTTTATATCTTATCAACTGTGCCAACACAATATAGACGAGATGTGGCACTGGCAGGCAGGTGGGCACAGTTTACACTGTGAGCCTGGGCCCCTTACATTACACAGCACCCCACAGCTCTGGGCCCCTCTACATAGCACCCAGCACCACTGGACCCCTTTATATTACACAGCAGCTTGCACCACTGGGCCCCTTACATTACACAGCACCCCACAGCTCTGGGCCCATCTACATAGCACCCAGCACCACTGGACCCCTTTATATTACACAGCAGCTTGCACCACTGGGCCCCTTTATATTACACAGCAGCTTGCACCACTGGGCCCCTTACATTACACAGCACCCCACAGCTCTGGGCCCCTCTACATAGCACCCTGCACCACTGGACCCCTTTATATTACACAGCACCCTGCACCTCTAATCTAACTAAACTATACAGTGTATAAATATATGTACAACTCCTGGGATGTATAAATATCCTCTACACACTGTAACATTAACTGACTAGCCTGCCTAACTCCAAAAAATTACACTCTCTCTCTCTCTCTGTAAACCACGCAGCACAGATTACAGAGAAAAAAAAAGCAGACTGATTGATTAGCCCTAACAAGGGCTGTTTGGGGTGCTGTTCTAACAGCAGAGATCAGATGAGTCTTTCAGGACTGGAGTACACTGGCCTAGCTATCGCTTTCCCTATAAAATCAGCAGCAGCAACTCTGTCCCTCCTCTCACTAAGAATGCAGGTTCAGAATGAATCTAAAATGGATGCTGCCCGAGAGGTGGGAGGGTCAGGGAGGGAGGGTATGCTGCTGATTGGCTGGAATGTGTCTGCTGACTGTGAGGTAGAGGGTCAAAGTGTGCTCAATGTTAATTAATAGGAGGCGGGTCGAACATCGCATATGTTCGACGGCGAACGCGAACAAGCAAAAATCGCCGCAAACTATTCGCCGGCGAACCGTTCTGTACATCTCTATTCACTAATCGGGCCAGAATGCAAATATGAACAAATATGCCAAAATCTGCCATATAGAGAGAGAGAGATGAATGGGCTTCTATATCTAGTGCACTATTATTAAAATTAATGATAATATCGAAACCGCATTATAAAAAAGATTAGGCCAATGTGTAGAATATCCATTATGGATCATCATACATTAACCCAAAAAACTAAATATGACGAATAAAAATGAATTCATAGTCAATAGGAATTAAACAGTGGGCAAAAAGCCCTAAAAAATTCTAAAAAATCCATGTGGTGATCGCACACCCCGATTGACGTGTAACATGTCATAATAAATATATGGAGGATGTAATACATTCTCCCAACAATATAAGTAGGACATCCAAGTGGCCCTAGGACAATGAAAGCAGGTGCAGGCCCATACAAATAATAATATAATAATAATGTAATAATGTCCAGGGGTATGAATACATATCCAACACATGTACTCATCAAATATAGATATATATTAAAAGTTCCTCAAAAAGCAATGGAAGTCGAATTGGACATTCAGACCCCCTGGCACCAGTGTCCTCATGGTGTGTATCCATTTAGACTCTTTTTGGCTAATGGTTCTCACCTTATGGCTGCCTCTCCATGATAGATAGCCAGATTCAGAGAGGTTTACACCGGCGTATCAGTAGATACGCCGTCGTAACTCTGAATCTGCGCCGTCGTACATTTAAGTGTATTCTCAAATTGAGATACACTTAAATGTAGCTAAGATACGACGGCCTGCGCCGTCGTATCTTAGCTGTCTAGTTCTGCCAGCCGCTAGGGGCGTGAACGCTGATTTACGCCTAGAATGCGTAAATCAGCGAGATACGCCTATTCACGAACGTACGCTTGCCCGTCGCAGTAAAGATACGCCGTTCACGTAAGGCGTTTTCAGGCGTAAAGTTATTTCACCAAAAAGCTGGCCTAGCCAATGTTAAGTATGGATGTCGTTCCCGCGTCAAATTTTTACAATTTTACGTTGTTTGCGTAAGTCGTCCGTGAATGGGGCTGGACGTAATTTACGTTCACGTCGAAACCAATAAGTCCTTGCGGCCTACTTTGGAGCAATGCACACTGGGATATGTCCACGGACGGCGCATGCGCCGTTCATTAAAAACGTCAATCACGTCGGGTCACGATTCATTAACATAAAACACGCCTCCCTGTTCCTCATTTGTATTAGGCGCGCTTAGGCCGGCACATTCACGCTACGCCGCTGTAACTTAGGACGCAAGTTCTTTGTGAATACAGCACTTGCCTCTCTAACTTACGGCGGCGTAGCGTAAATACGATACGCTACGCCTGCCTAACGTTAGGCTCTCCGACGTGAATCTAGCTATTAATAGATTTTTCTATCCCCCAAAATTGTAGTTGGGTCGGATCCCTCTTATGTACTCGATCAAAGTGTCTGGAGACGTTATGTTTGGGAAAGCCCTTAATAATATTTTGGACATGCTCTTTAATCCTAACTTTTAACGCCCTTTTCGTCCTTCCTACATATTGTAGGTTGCAACTGCATTGAAGGACGTAAACCACGCCCCCTGTATGACATCCTATAAATTCCTTCATCTCATAGGATTCTCCTGTATTAGTAGCCACAAATTCTGTTCTTTTTTTTGTGGTTTATGTGACTGCCGGCACGCAAAACAACTTTTGCATGGGAAAAAACCTTTCCCTGTATAGAAGGAGTACCCTGCCTTTGGGGGGGGGGGGGGGTTCTATCACTGATTTAACAACTAGATCTCTTATTGTTGGTGCTCTTTTGTATGTAATCCGTGGTTTCTCTGGGAGGATAGCATGTAAGTCCTTATCATTCCGTAGGATGTGCCACTGTAGGGAAGACACACTTGTCTTTGTCCTCCTCACCTGGCCCCTCCCCCACACACGCCTGACACCATCTGACACCAAATACCTTTATCTTGTCTCATCAGACCACAGGACATGGTTCCAGTATTCCATGTCCTTAGTCTGCTTGTGGGCTTTTTGTGCATCATCTTTAGAAGAGGCTTCTATCTGGGACGACAGCCATGCAGACCAATTTGATGCAGTGTGCGACGTATGGTCTGAGCACTGACAGGCTGACCCCTCCCCCACCCCTTCACCCTCTGCAGCAATGCTGGCAGCACTCATACGTCTATTTCCCAAAGACAACCTCTGGATATGACGCTGAGCACGTGACCTCAACTTCTTTGGTGGACCATGGCGAGGCCTGTTCTGAGTGGAACCCGTCCTGTTATACCGCTGGATGGTCTTGGCCACCGTGCTACAGATCAGTTTCAGGGTCTTGGCAATCTTCTTATATCCTCGGCCATCTTTATGTAGAGACACAATTCTTTATATCAGATCCTCAGAGAGTTCTTTGCCATGAGGGGCCATGTTGTCCTTCCAGTGACCAGTATGAGAGAGTGAGAGCGATAACACCAAATGTATCACACCTGAGACCTTGTAACACGAACGAGTCACATGACACCGGGGGGAAGGGAAAATGGCTAATTGGGCCCAATTTGGACATTTTCACTTAGGGGTGTACTCACTTTTGTTGACAGCGCTTTAGACATTAATGGCTGTGTGTTGAGTTATTTTGAGGGGACAGCAAATTTACACTGTTATACAAGCTGTACACTCACTACACAACATTGTAGATACAAAGTGCCATTTCTTCAGTGTTGTCACATGAAAAGATTTACACAAATGTCACTGAGGGGTGTACTTACTTTTGTCAGATACTGTATATTTTACCAATAAATTGGGTCATTTATTGTGTTTTTGTTCCCCTGAAATGAACTTTATTGTGTTTTTTGCTGAACTTTTGCATTTCCTAGACTTTTGCGATAATATTGTGTGACATAACACAATTGGAACTACCACTATTATATTATTTATAATCTTCAGGCCTAAAATGATTTTTTAACTCCTTCCCACCCTATAGCAGAATGACGGCCAGGTGGGGGCTCCATTATCCTGATTGGACGTCATATGACATTCCAGAAGAATAAGCCGCTCGGGTGCGGTGATCGGTGGTGAGGTGTGTCGCTCTGAAACACTGCATCTCCGATCTCGGTAAAGAGCCTACGACTTGGGGTCTATACCATGTGATCAGCTGTGTCCAATCAAAGCCAATCACATGGTAACCAGGAAGTGCCGGTTATCGGCTTTCCTTTATTCATGCTGACAAGGCGCGAGTAGAGGAGAGCCAATCAGCGACTCTCCTGACAGGGGGGGGGGGGGCTGCACTGATATTCAGCATTGATTATCAGTACAGGCCCATCAGCGATGATTGCCAGTGATGCCCAGCAGTGCCCACCAGGAATGCTTGTCAGTACCTCCTGATCAGTGCCACCCATCAGTGCTGCATATTAGTGCCTCCTCATCAGTGAAGGAGAAAACATATTTACAACATTTTATAACAGAAACAAAGAAAACATTTTTTTTCATAATTTGTTGTCTTTTTTTTATTTGTAGCACAAAAAATAACCCCCCCCCCAGAGGTGATCAAATACCCCCAAAATAAATCTCTATTTGTGGGGAAAAAAGATAAAAAGTCTCATTTGGGTACAGTGTCACATGACCGAGTAATTGTCATTCAAAATGCGAGATCGCTGAAAGCTGGAAATTGGCCTGGGCAGGAAGGGGGGGGGGGGGGTCCGGTATTGAAGGGGTTAAACATGCAGTAAAAAAAAAAATAACCCCACAAAAATGTCTCTGGCAGTGAAAGGGTTAAAGGAAACGTTCACCTTCGGGAAGATGTTACATGTTCCTGCAGCGGCTCAGCGATCCGATCCCTCTGTGTGACAGCAGTGCGGGGAGAAGTTTCCTGTACCGGCTGTCACTTTATGAAAAGAGCGCGGCCGTGCCATTCATTCACAGAGTTCTGTCCTTTGCCGATGTCGGCTTGTAGTTTTCAATGAACTCCCACACCCTTTAACAATGTCCACACCCCTGGAAGTGTTTCTTACATGATGGAGATCAGCCATGGAGTATATCTGAGGTGTATATCAGGGTGTGCTTCTTCCCCACATGAGAGCTGTGATGTCCAGCAACATTCATATACAAGACATTTCCTGCACTCAAGGCACTAATACACCTCGAGGGGGATCCCTGATGTACAGGAAGACAGGACTTCAGTGAAGAACATTTCCCTCACTCAGGACAGGAATACGGCTTCTCCACTGTGTGAGATCTCTGATGTATGGAAAGACTGGACTTCACTGAAAAACATTTCCCGCACTCAGGACAGAAATACGGCTTCTCCCCCGTGTGAGATCTCTGATGTTTGTAAAGATCAGACTTCTGTGAAAAACATTTCCCGCACTCAGGACAGGAATACGGCTTCTCCCCCGTGTGAGATCTCTGATGTTTGTAAAGATCAGACTTCTGTGAAAAACATTTCCCGCACTCAGGACAGGAATATGGCTTCTCTCCTGTGTGAGATCTCTGATGTGTGGAAAGATGGGACTTCTGTGAAAAACATTTCCCGCACTCAGGACAGGAATATGGCTTCTCTCCTGTGTGAAATCTCTGATGTATGGAAAGATGGGACTTCTGTGAAAAACATTTTCCGCACTCAGGACAGGAATACGGCTTCTCACCTGTGTGAGATCTCTGATGTATGGAAAAATCAGACTTCTGTGAAAAACATTTCCCGCACTCAGGACAGGAATACGGCTTTTGACCTGTGTGAAATCTCTGATGTATGGAAAGATTCGACTTCTGTGAAAAATATTTCCCACACTCAGGACAGGAATATGGCTTCTCCCCTGTGTGAGATCTCTGATGTATGGAAAGATCAGACTTCTGTGAAAAACATTTCCCGCACTCAGGACAGGAATACGGCTTATCACCTCTGTGAGATCTCTGGTGTGTGGAAAGATTCGACTTCTGTGAAAAATATTTCCCACACTCAGGACAGGAATATGGCTTCTCCCCTGTGTGAGATCTCTGATGTATGGAAAGATCAGACTTCTGTGAAAAACATTTCCCGCACTCAGGACAGGAATACGGCTTATCACCTCTGTGAGATCTCTGGTGTGTGGAAAGATTCGACTTCTGTGAAAAACATTTCCCGCACTCAGGACAGGAATACGGCTTCTCACCCGTGTGAGATCTCCGATGTCTGTTAAAAGTGGAGTTGTCTGAAAAACATTTCCCGCACTCAGGACAGGAATACGGCTTCTCCCCTGTGTGAGATCTCTGATGTATGACAAGATCGGACTTCTGTGGAAAACATTTCCTGCACTCAGGACAGGAATACGGCTTCTCCCCTTTGTGAGATGTTTTATGCTTATTAAGATTGGATTTAGAAGAGAAACACTTCCCGCACTCGGGACAGGGAAACCTCTTATCTGTTGGAAGGACGGCACCGTCCCGCACAGTCGGAGGTTCCTCAGGATAAGAGGAATACGATGGTCCGGCACCGTCCCGCACAGTCTGAGGTTCCTCAGGATAAGAGGAATACGATGGTCCGGCACCGTCCCGCACAGTCTGTGGTTCCTCAGGATAAGAGGAATACGATGGTCCGGCACCGTCCCGCACAGTCTGTGGTTCCTCAGGATAAGAGGAATACGATGGTGCGGCACCGTCCCGCACAGTCTGAGGTTCCTCAGGATAAGAGGAATACGATGGTCCGGCACCGTCCCGCACAGTCTGAGGTTCCTCAGGATAAGAGGAATACGATGGTGCGGCACCGTCCCGCACAGTCTGAGGTTCCTCAGGATAAGAGGAATACGATGGTCCGGCACCGTCCCGCACAGTCTGAGGTTCCTCAGGATAAGAGGAATACGATGGTCCGGCACCGTCCCGCACAGTCTGAGGTTCCTCAGGATAAGAGGAATACGATGGTCCATCTACACTGTGTGGTGCCGGATGGACATTTGAGGTAGTCGGGTTTTCTCCTGGACTATACTGTGTGATGTCCTCATCTTCTACTTTACAGTCTGGAGACAAAGTGAGACAATCCTCTGAGGGTTTCCTCATCTCCCGTCCATCTACTAAAATAGAAATACAAAGATTATTACTAGACATGAGCCGATTGGTTCCCCTAAACCAGGACTCCGCCCTCATTAGGCGGCTTTGTCTCTGAGGATCTTACAATTCCCCCCTCAAGGTAACTAGTAAATGGCTCCTCTGATTTTGATGCCACAGATCCTATACATACTCCACAACTCCCCTATGGTTCTTCCACTGGAGACATTTTGAGTTATTAATTCCATTTTTAGGTCTCTTATTTGGCTTCACTCACCAGCCAGGGTAACATTGGAAGAGTTGCAGCGTCCTAAGGAAGCAGGTGGGACGGCACTTCCAAACCCATGGTTGTACTACCCGGCCTCCCAACTCCAACACATAGCCAGGGTTCTGTGCCCTGCCAGTGCCCCACACCCATTTTCAGTCATATGAGGGAAGTGACCTCATACAAAGGTTTTATCTCCTGCAGCTACTCTATGCTGCTCTACAAATTCCTCCCAGACATCACCGCAGGGGTCATATCCAAGTGGGAAAGAGCTATTGGAGCTTTTGGAGGAGGACCAATGGGAGGAGACTCTTGCCGCAGTTCCATATTGCTCCTTAAATGTGGCCCAAAGGCTGTCCCAGTTATATTTGCACCAGCTAGACTGGTGAGAATGGGCGTGCGTGACGATCCTTCCGGTACAAGATGCATGAGGGACCACGGTGACCTGATCCATATGTTATGGAGGTGACCAAAATTGCATATTTATTGGAAGGATGTGTTGGAAACTATTAACTGAGTATTTCAGGTCCATCTCGCTGGACACCCTAAACTGTGCTTGTTGGGAATTATAGATGATGTCCCTGAGGAGGAAGCCTCTAGACTAGCGATAGCGAGGGCTCTTTTCCAGGCTAGGAAACTCATTTTGAGGCACTGGAAATCAACGGAACCCCTCCCCCCCACAATGAGGGAGTGGCTGAATCAAATGGGCGATACTATCAGGCTGGAAAAATCCATTTATCAGCACAGGGGGAGTGTGAAAAAATTCAACAAATTCTGGGCGCCTTGGCTGGACGTTCCTGGTCTAGCTCCGGTTGATCTAATTATGGAGCGTCTACTATTGTAGAGGGGGTATGATAGTCACTGGAATGAGTATTCCACCCGGGGTCTCCATTCTTCACAGAAGTCTACTGTTTGATTGGTTATTGCCTGATCCGAGTCGTATGCGGATGTACCGAGTTTATGTGATTTAGTGCTACTTACCAAAAGCTGAAGGTTTATGTCTGATATGTACAAGATCTTGTATACTGTACTGCTTCTCATTTATTGTTCTTTCAATAAAGTTCTATTTGATTTAAAAAAAATCCTTCCTCTGATCTTCTCCCAGTTAATTTTTTTTATTCATGGACCTTAATCAGAGAGTGAGGAAACAACGAGAACTGTCTTTTATAGGAGTGACAGTGATGAGGGGATTATAGGACGAGTGTCCCCACTAGGGATGAGCCGAACAACCCCCCCCCCCCCGTTCGGTTCGCACCAGAACCTGCAGACAGACCAAAAGTTTGCGTGAACCCATTAAAATCTATAGGACTTGAATGTTTGAAATCTAAAGTGCTAATTTTAAAGGCTTATATGCAAGTTATTGTCCTAAAAAGTGTTTGGGGACCCGGGTCCTGCCCTAGGGGACATGTATCAATGCAAAAAAAAGTTTTTTTTCAGGTTTTTTCGGGAACAGTGATTTTAATAATGCTTAAAATGAAACAATAAAAGTGAAATATTCCTTTCAATTTCGTACCGGAGGGGGGGGGGGTGTATAGTATGCCTGTGAAGTAGCGCTTGTTTCCCGTGCTTAGAACTGTCCCTGCACAAAGTGTCATTTCTACAGGAAAAAAAGTCATTTCAAATCAGAAAAGTCATTCCAAAAAAAAAAAATGCACAGGGGTCCCCCCAAATTCAATTACCAGGCCCTTCAGGTCTGGTATGGATATTAAGGGGAACACTGCATCAAATTTAAAAAAAAATGACGTGGGGGTCCCCCCAAATATCCATTACAGACCCTTCATCTGAGCATGCAACCTGGCAGGCCGCAGGAAAAAAGGGGTGAATGAGAGAGCGCCCCCTCCTCCTGAACCATACCAGGCCACATGCCCTCAACATTGGGAGGATGCTTTGGGGGTCTGTGACAATGTTGATTATGTCCCCATTTTTTATTTTGTTTATTATAGAAAATCTGGGCCCCTCTGATAGGGACTATGTAGCTCAATATACCCTTATATATATATATCAACATAGATATATGTTATTTTGTTTTATTATATTATTTAGGTTGCTCCCATTTCCGTTATAGCTCTAAAAATGGAAGACTACCGCGGTATGTACGCATGCCACATCTGGTGAGCTTGTCCCCCTCAGTTTATGAGAGACAACCTTGCACAACACTATGGGAATGTTCATTTCCCAGAGTTCATGTTTTGACACCATGTTTGTCGCTAATTCATTTAATCTTCTCGCCATTACCGAAACCTGGCTTCACGAATCCGACACTGCGTCTTCTGCTGCTCTATCCCACGGTGGTCTTCTTTGGACTCACTCCCCCAGACCCAGTGGACGCAAAGGAGGGGGTGTTGGAATCCTATTAGCCCCACATAGCACCTTTCAGGTACTTCACCCACCTCCCTCTCTGTCACTCTCCTCATTTGAGGCACACTGCATTCGTCTCTTCTCCCCAGTATCTCTAAGGATAGCTGTGATCTACCGGCCCCCTGGTCCAGTACCCTTCTTTCTTGATGACTTCTCTACCTGGCTACCCTACTTTCTCTCTTCCGAAATCCCCACAATCATTCTTGGCGACTTCAACATCCCTACTAATGCTAACACTCCTACAACTTCCAAACTTCTCAGTCTAACCTCCACCTTTGACCTGAAGCAATGGATACACAACGGACACACAACGGACACACAACGGACACACAACGGACACACAACGGATACACAACAGATACACGCTCCTACTCACTCTGAAGGCAATACCCTTGACCTTGTCTTTTCCCACCTATGCACTCCATGCAACCTCTCCAACTATCCTTACCCCCTCTCTTATCACTACCTTATTAACTTCACTCTCTCCCTCTCCTCCGCCTCCTCTCCCTCCAAATGCCTAACAGTTACTCGTAGAAACCTTCACCATATCAACCCTTCTCTTCTATACTCTGCGACTGACCACCTCTATGACACAATCGCACCCCTGTCCTGCACCCACCTAGTCACTTCTGTCTACAACACTTCACTTCTAGCATCACTGGACAGATTGGCCCCCCTCACTACACGCAGAATAAGGCCACGCCCCCTTCAACCCTGGCAAACAGATGATACTGGAAGTCTGAAAAAACACACAGGAAGACTTCGTCCAGTATAAATCTGCCCTCCAAATATACAATTGCAGCCTCCTCACTGCCAAGCAGACCTATTTAATCACCCTCATTAAAAACGTATCACCCCGTCCCCGTCAACTCTTCTCTACCTTCAACTCTCTTCTTCGTCCCCCACTGCCTCCACCCACCAACTCACTCACCGCCCAGGAGATCGCCAATCACTTCAAACAGAAGATTGATACAATTCGCAAGGAGATCTCTACTGTTCAGATACCCTCCATGTTATACACCTCATGCCCACAGGCACAGTCATTACTTCCCTCTTTCAACCACCACCATAGATGAGGTCACTAAATTACTTGCTAATGTCAATCTTACTACCTGCCCTCTGGATCCTGTTCCCTCACAAATGCTACGTTCACCCTCTGGCTCTATTCTACACTCTCTAACCCACATCTTCAATCTCTCCCTCTCTTCTGGAATCTTCCCTAACTCTTTGAAACATGCACTAGTCAGCTCCATCCTTAAAAAGCCCTCACTGGACCCATCCAATCCTGACAACCTACGCCCCATCTCCTTGCTTCCGTTTTTATCTCCGTGACTGTACTCTTCGCTGGTTCTCTACTTACTTATCCAACCGTACCTTCAGCGTTACTTACAACTCTACTTCCTCCTCTCCTCTTCCATTCTCCGTTGGGGTCCCCCAAAGTTCTGTTCTTGGACCCCTCCTATTTTCAATCTACACCTCCTCCCTGGGTCAGCTGATAGCCTCCCACGGCTTCCAATATCATCTCTACGCTGACGACACTCAAATCTATTTCTCTGCCCCTCAACTCGGCGCTTCATTCTCCTCACGTATCACTAATTTACTATTAGACATATCACTTTGAGGAAGTGGTGCGACATCCAATCTATCCAAAACAGAACTTATCATTTTCCCTCCCCCACGTGTCTCTTCCCCTGATCTCTCTGTCAAAATTGATGGCACAACTATCAGCCCATCCCCCACATGCCAAGGTCCTAGGAGTAGTCCTGGACTCTGAACTGTCCTTTAAACCCCACGTACAATCACTGTCCAAATCTTGCCGCCTTAACCTTCGCAACATCTCCAAAATACGCCCCTTTCTAACCAATGACACCACAAAACCCCTAATTCACTCCCTGGTCATCTCTCGCCTCGATTCCTGCAACGCCCTTCTCATTGGCTTACCGCTGCATACTCTATCCCCCCTTCAGTCCATCATGAATGCTGCTGCCAGACTCATCTACCATACCAACCGCTCTGTCTCTGCTGCTCCTCTCTGTCAATCCCTCCACTGGCTTCCGTTCACCCAACAAATTAAATTCAAACTATTAACAATTACCTACAAAGCCATCCACAACTCTGCCCCCAGCTACATCAATGATCTAGTCTCTAAATACCAACCTAATCGTTCTCTTCGTTCTTCTCAAGACCTCCTACTCTCTAGCTCTCTCATCACCTGCTCCCATGCTCGTCTCCAGGACTTTTCCAGAGCCTCTCCAAGCCTATGAAACTCCTTACCCCAATCTATCCATCTATCTCCCTCTCCATTAGCTTTTAGAGGATCCCTGAAAACCCTCCTCCTCAGAGAAGCCTACCCTTCCCACACCTAGCTATATTTTCATTTGAGTCCATCTGATTACCCCCCACAGCTAACTATCCTTTGTTCCACTTGACCCTCCCTTCTAGATTGTAAGCTCTTATGAGCAGGGCCCTCTGATCCCTCCTGTATAGATTTGTATTGTGAATGTACTGTCTTCCCTGATGTAAAGCGCTGCGCAAACTGTTGGCGCTATATAAATCCAGTATAATAATAATTAGGGATGTCCCGATACCGATAATAGTATCGGTACCGATACCGAGCATTTCCCCAAGTACTTGTACTCGGGGGAAATGCTCCGATGCTTTACCCGATACTTGGGCAGTCAGGGGTGATCGGTGCTGCAGGGGAGTTACAAGCACTGATCTGCCCCCTTTTCAGCTGTTTTAGTTTAAGTTATACACGGTGAGGTGATCGGTGCTTGTAACTTTCCCCAAAGCCACACTGATGACCGCTGACTGTCCCGCTGCATGCGGCTCTACCCCTCCGTGCAGCTCTCCCCCTCCGTGCAGCTCTCCCCCCTCCGTGCAGCTCTCCCCCCTCCGTGCAGCTCTCCCCCCTCCGTGCAGCTCTCCCCTGCGTGCAGCTCTCTCCCCTCCGTGCAGCTCTCCCCCCTCCGTGCAGCTCTCCCCCCTCCGTGCAGCTCTCCCCCCCTCCGTGCAGCTCCCCCCCCCCTCCGTGCAGCTCTCCCCCCCCTCCGTGCAGCTCTCCCCCCCTCCGTGCAGCTCTCCCCCCCTCCGTGCAGCTCTCCCCCCCTCCGTGCAGCTCCCCCCCCCTCCGTGCAGCTCTCCCCCCTCCGTGTAGCTCTGCCCCCTCATTCTGTCAGCATGGAGAGCGGTGGTAGGAGCCGCTAAACGGCTCCTACCTTTTCTGAATGAACAGAGTCAGTGCACTGACTCTGTCCATTCATATAACTGAGCATCGTAACCTGTGATTACGATGCTTCAGTTTTATGAATGGAGAGGAGCTTCTCTCCATTCATTTTAGCTGAGGCTGCAGAGAAAGGGACTGGGGAATCTGTGTCCTTAGTTCCTTTCTCTGTCTCAAGGGGGAGATGTCAGGGGTCCGTTAAGACCCCTGATATCTCACCAAAGCCCCCCCAACAGACCTCATAAAAAAAAAAAAAATTGCAATAAATAATACAAAAAAAAAAAAATGTAAATAAAAAAACACTGACAATCCACCTTCCCCCTAAAAAAAAAAAAAGAGAAGAAAGCTCTGTTAAAAAAAAAAAATTGTAAAAAATAAATGACATTAAGAAAAAAGTATCAGTATTCGGTATCGGCGAGTACTTGAAAAAAAGTATCGGTACTTGTACTCGGTCTCTGGTATGGGGACAACCCCAATTATAATAATAATAATGTTTGGCACATGAATGTTTTACATGCGACTCTCGGACACACAGCCACTCGGTGAGTCGCACACTAACTCTCATTTCATCTTTCTTTTTCATTTCTTCTTATATCTCTACTCTAGTACACCCTCTCTTTTTGATCCAGAGGTTTCCCCGTAGAACGTTATTATTTGGAAAGATATGATGAAAATCAATACCAGGCGAGTACAGTCTACCGAACCATTATGACAAATACCCACTCTAATCATTTTATTGTTTTATGTCACAATGTACAGCGCCTCAACTCCTCCCACCAAAAGAACAACGGCGTTTCCACAAGATCATAAATGGGGAGCGAGTGTTGTGCTTTTACAGGAAACGCGCTTCTCTCGCCTTTCCCCACCCAGATATTTCAACTCTCACTTTCCCACGTGCTATTGGTCCAGAGAAAAAAGGAGGAGGAGTCGCAATCTGTATAGCAAAAAACATCCCATTTATCCCAGACATGGCGATTAAAGATAAAGAAGGGAGATACATTATGGTGGTGGGGAAAATACATGGCCAACCCACCTCCCTAGCTTCGTATTATGACCCCAATGTGGGACAAATGTAATTCTTCAACATTCCTACCGCAAGCTCTGGGTCAAACCATCATAGGCGGTGACAGTAACGTGTCTTTAGATCAGGGGTCTCAAACTCAAATTACCTGAGGGCCACAAGACAAGTTTTCATATGCCATGGGGGGCCGCATGCAAACTTTCAAACTTCAAAAACAACAGTAAGGTGTCAGCGAACACATTATTACCACCAGCACTGGTGTCAGCGAGCGCATTATTACCACCAGCACTGGTGTCAGCGAACACATTATTACCACCAGCACTGGTGTCAGCGAACACATTATTACCACCAGCACTGGTGTCAGCGAGCGCATTATTACCACCAGCACTGGTGTAAGTCAGGGTTTGACAAATTTGCTTGGAATCTCGGAGCCAGCTAAAAAAGTTAGGAGCCAGAAAACGCGCCCCGTCCCGACGAGCTTGCGCGCAGAAGCGAACACATACGTGAGCAGCGACCGCATATGTAAACGGTGTTCAAACCACACACGCGAGGTATCGCAGCAAGCGAGAGCAATAATTCTAGCACTAGACCTCCTCTGTAACTTAAAACATGCAACCTGTAGATTTTTTTAAACGTCGCCCATGAAGATTTTAAAGGGTAAAAAAGTTTGTCAGCATTCCACGAGCGGACGCAATTTTGAAGCGTGACATGTTGGGTATGAATTTACTCGGCGTAACATTATCTTTCATAATATAAAAAAAAAATGGGGATAACTTTACTGTTGTCTTATTTTTTAATAAAAAAAAAAGAGATTTTTAATACAGCTTACCTGTAAAATCTTTTTCTTGGAGTACATCACGGGACACAGAGCGGCATTCATTACTATATGGGTTATATGGAGTACCTCCAGGTGATGGACACTGGCAATCTCAAACAGGAAGTGCCCCTCCCTATATAACCCCCTCCCATAGGAGGAGTACCTCAGTTTTGTAGCAAGCAGTATGCTTCCCAAAATCTTCCCCATAAGAGGGGTGGGAGCTCTGTGTCCCGTGATGTACTCCAAGAAAAAGATTTTACAGGTAAGCTGTATTAAAAATCTCTTTTTCTTTATCGTACATCACGGGACACAGAGCGGCATTCATTACTATATGGGATGTCCCAAAGCAATGCTTACAATGAGGGGAGGGAGAACATCTTCCCAAGACAAAAGGATTTAATTTAGAGATATACTCAAATCATAATAAATCCAACTTAGTTGAGAAAAAATTATTTTAAATTTTAAATTTAACTCAAAAGGGAGCCCCCCGGAATCCGAGGGTCTCAAACTGCAGCCTGCAGCACTGCCTGCCCAAAGGCTGTATCAGTATTCCTTCTTACGTCCAACTGGTAGAATTTTGTAAACGTGTGGACAGAAGACCAGGTTGCCGCCTTGCAAACTTGAGCCATAGAGATCTGGTGGTGTGCTGCCCAGGAGGCGCCCATGGCCCTAGTAGAATGAGCCTTTAATGATACTGGAGGAGGCAACCCTTTCAAGCCGTAGGCCTGAGTGATTAATTGCTTAATCCACCTAGAAATGGTGGACTTTGCAGCTGCCTGCCCCTTCTTGGGCCCATCCGGTAGAATGAACAGCACATCTGTTTTCCGGATCTTCTTTGTAGCTTTAAGATAGGCCTTCATGGCCCTGACAATATCCAAGGTATGCAGCAACCCTTCCTTTCTGGAAGTAGGTTTAGGGAAGAAGGATGGTAATACCAAATCCTGGTTCAAATGAAAACTGGATATAACCTTCGGTAGGAAGGAAGGATGAGGGCAGAGAACGACCCTGTCCTTATGAAAAACAAGATATGGTTCCTTACAGGATAAGGCCGCCAGTTCCGATACTCTTCTTGCGGAAACTATGGCGACCAAAAATACTAACTTCCTTGTCAGTAAAACCAAAGGAATTTCAGCCAACGGCTCAAACGGTTGTTTCTGTAAACTTGACAGAACAAGATTTAAATCCCACGGACAAAGCGGGGATTTAACTGGAGGTTTAATACGTAAGACCCCTTGAATGAAGGTCTTAACCAGCGAGTGGGTGGCCAGCGGCCGCTGAAACCACACTGACAGAGCAGAAATCTGTCCTTTGATTGTGCTTAATGCCAATCTTTTATCCACTCCTAGCTGGAGAAAACTTAAAACTCTATCGATGGTGAACTTGCGAGGAAGCCATAGCTTGGACTCACACCAGCCTACATAGGCCTTCCAGACCCTGTAATAAATCACCCTAGAGACCGGTTTCCTGGCTCTGATTAGGGTAGAGATTACTCTCTGAGACAGACCTCTACCCCTGAGAATCAGGGATTCAGCTTCCAGGCCGTCAAATTTAGATGCCGTAAGGCAGGGTGGAGGATCGGACCTTGCGATAGCAGGTCTGGCCGTAGAGGAAGAGTCCAAGGGTCTCCCACTACCATCCTTAAGATTAGTGAGTACCATGCCCTTCTGGGCCATGCTGGAGCTACCAGGATGACTGGTATGTGCTCCACCCGGATCCTGCGCAGCAGGCGGGGTAGTAACTGGAGCGGGGGAAACGCATAAAGAAGTTTGAACTGATGCCAAGGGCAAACCAACGCATCGGTTCCGCAGGCCATCGGATCCCTTGAGCGGGACATGAACCTGTCTAGCTTCTTGTTGAGTCCCGATGCCATGATATCCACGTCCGGCACTCCCCATCTTTGGCAGAGTGCTTGAAAGATTTGTGGATGCAGAGACAATTCCCCCGGCAATAGAGTTTGGCGGCTTAAGAAGTCCGCCTGAAAGTTGTCCACTCCCGGAATGAATATTGCCGATATGCAGGGCACATGAGCCTCTGCCCATAGGAGAATCAAGCTCACCTCTCTCTGAGCGGCTTGACTCCTGGTTCCCCCTTGGTGATTTATGTATGCCACGGCCGTGGCATTGTCTGATTGAATTCTCACCGGGAACCCCTGCAATTTTGACGTCCAAGCCCTGAGGGCTAGTCGAGCAGCTCTGAGCTCCAAGATGTTGATGGGCAACTGCTTCTCTGGCTTTGCCCAAGTACCTTGGCGAGTGCAACCATCCAAAATTGCTCCCCAGCCCGTCAGGCTGGCGTCTGTGGTCACTATCTTCCAAGCCACTGGGCTGAAAGACTTCCCCTTCAGTAGATTCTGAGGGTCTAACCACCAACACAGACTTTGTCGGACTCTTGATGAGAGCGGCAACGGGATATCCAAGGCCTGTGGCCTTCTGCTCCATGCTGACAGGATGGCTGCCTGCAGGATGCGAGTGTGGCTCTGGGCGTATGGTACCGCCTCGAATGTGGCCACCATCTTGCCTAGTAACCTCATACATAGGCGAATAGTCGGTTCCTTCTTGCTTAGAACCAGTAGGATTAATTCCTTGATGGCTTTGACCTTCCTCAGAGGTAGAAACACTCTTTGTTGTTCTGTGTCTAATCTCATGCCGAGATATTCCAACTGCCTTGTGGGCAGGAAAGCTGACTTTTCTCGATTTAGGACCCAGCCGAACTTCTCGAGGTATTGGACCGTGAGGGCCACTGCTCGCTCCAAGCCGGGAGACGAGTGCTCTATGACTAGGAGGTCGTCCAGGTATGCTAGGATCGTGACCCCTTGGATCCTTAGCTTGGCTAGGATTGGAGCTAGGACCTTCGTGAACACCCGGGGGGCCGTAGCCAACCCGAAGGGAAGCGCCACGAATTGGAAATGACGCGAAGCCACCATGAAGCGTAGATATCTTTGATGTGGCTGATAAATTGGAACATGAAGGTAGGCATCCTTTATGTCTATGGACGCCATGAAGTCGTCCTTTTGGAGTGTGGCAGCTGCTGACCGCACGGATTCCATCCGAAATGAGCGGACTTTTAGGTATGCGTTTACCATCTTTAGGTCCAAAATTGGCCTGACCTCTCCATTGGACTTTGGGATGATGAATAGGTTGGAGTAGAAACCCAGCCCCTGTTCCTGGACTGGTACTTCTACTATCACTTCCTGGCATAGTAGATGACTCAATGCCGCCATTAATGCGGCTCCTTTCACAGGATCGCTTGGTACCCTTGACTCCTGATAATGAGGAGGAGGAAATTTTAGAAATTCTAGTTTGTAGCCTGTGGCCACGGAAGACCGTACCCAACTGTCGGGAATGTTGGCCTCCCAAACCTCTGCAAAGAGACGCAGTCTGCCCCCCACCATCGTGGGTGGGGGCGCCCCTTCATATGGCCGACTTGGGGGCTGGCTTCGCTGGCTTGCGATACCACTGCTTCTTGCCCCCAGCGGCCTGTCCCTGCGGCCTATTGTTAAAGTTTGATCTTGCAGGAGGCCGTCGATACTGTTTGGTATTAGAGGGCCCCTGCCCAGGGGAGGGCTGTCGTTTAAACACAGGCCCCCGGAACTTCTTCTTGACTGGTAAAAGAGTACTTTTGCCGCTTGATATGGTCTGAATGTATTTATCCAGATCTTCTCCGAAGAGTCGTCCTCCATGGAAGGGGAACCCTACCAAAAGTTTTTTGCACGGGGGCTCTGCCTCCCAGTTCTTCAACCATAAGAGTCTTCTCATATGGATTAGAAATAACGATAAACGTGACGCTTGCTGGATGGAGTCCTTGATAGCATCCACTGTAAAGCGTATAGCCCTGGGCACATCCGAAAACTCCTCTGCCTGCTGGGCAGGGATAAGTTTAAGCATTTGCTTAGTCTGATCTGATAATGCTTGGGCAACTCCAATCGCAGCCACAGCGGGCTGTACTATCGCCCCTGCCGAAGTAAAGGAGGCCTTAAGTAGTGTCTCCAAGCGTTTATCAACCGGATCCTTAAACACCTGTAAGTTCTCTACAGGACACGTTAAAGATTTGTTCACACAGGAGATGGCTGCGTCCACAGCCGGGGGCACCCACCTCTTGGAGAATTTTTCCTCCATTGGATATAAGACAGAGAATCTTTTAGGTGGTAAAAAGATTCTATCTGGTTTGGCCCAATCTTGGAACAAAACTCCCTCTAGTAGAGGGTGGATCGGAAACACTGCATTGCTTTGAGGCGCCCTCAGTGAGCCCAAAGCTGAAACCGTCGATACCTGGAGATCTGGTACTGGCAAGTTGAATGCATTATGGACCAAGTCCGTTAAGGCTTGAATCCACCAGCTCTCCCCTTGGGAGACTGCTCCAGACTCCTCTGTATCCGGATCTTCGATCCCTGAACCTACTTGGTCCTTGTCCAAGAGGTCGTCCAATTCCCCTGAGGAAAGGACCTCCTCTTCTGAGGGTCCGCGCTCGGGCGACGGAGATCTAATCCGTTTACTGCCCCGCATAGCTGTGGCTATCATTTTTCCCATTCTTTTCTCCATCTCCTTTAAAGAGGTGAGTAATACCTCGTCCGTGACTATCTTAGGGTTGGACTGACCCGCGCCAGCTCCAGCCCCAGATCCCGATGGCCCCAAGGCTCCCTGTGGGGAAAGCAGCGGCATAACTTTGTCCGAGACCTCAGACTCTCTGGGGGAATCCCCACCTCTTGTACCCTCTGACCCGGATGCCATGGTACAATACCGAGGTACACCTGCTAGCTTATTGGTACTTGGAACTATAAATAGTTAATTGCCCAAACACCTGTTTGGGGGATAAAAAATGCTTCCTCTCCCCTAGATGACTTTTTTTTTTTTTTTTTTTCTTTCAATCTTTTTCTTTTTTTTTTTTTTGTTTCAAATCCAGGAAAGAAAAAACATTCTGTCCCCCTGAGTAGTATTGCAAAGAAAAACTATGAGATGGAAAAGAAACAGCCTATTTCTAGGCTTGAAAACAGTCTTCTGAAGACTGCAATATCCTTTCTGGCCACTGTGTGTCCTCGGCGCCCCGTGCTGCCGCTCTGGTCTTTCCTCCCCAGTTCCAATGTATTGAATGAGCTGTTTGGAACGAAAAAGGAAGGGCCGCCCCTTCCTTAAACCACTGACCCGCCCTTCCCCCCTCAGCTAACGGCGCGAATTGCGCCTATAACACGTGAACGCGCGCGCGCCGATAGGAGGGGGGGTTGGGGGGAAGGGAGCCTCTCTGCTCCAGCTGGAACCACGAGGAGGTCAGCGTTTTGCCTGCTTGCAGGCTCAGAGGAGGAAGACTGATGGAGCATCGCCTGGAGGCTTGCAGGTAAGCACAGCTCTCTGACACACACTTTATATCACACAGGCCCCACTCAATGCTTTTCCAACACTACAAGGGAGGTCACTTCTTATGGGGAATAATACACATAGAGCCATCCTATCATTAAGATATGTGACTAGTTTGCCAGATGCAGCGCATAACTTTAGGCATGCCCCTGTGACCCCTGTGACCCCCCAGAAAAAACCTGCTAAGAACCAAGTTCCGCAAGTTTTCCCCTCACTTACCTGCTCCATGCCGCAGGACTTTGCCAAGCAAGAGGCCCAATCTTCCCCCATCTCCGTGGGGATGTCTAGACCTTCAGGTTTATCAGAATCTGGAAGACCCCTTTAACAAAGGGGACCCCCAGATCCTGACCCCCCCCTGTGTGAAATGGTAATGGGGTACACTGTACCTCTACCATTTCACGAAGGAAGTGTAAAGTCTTGTAAAAAAACACACTGACACCAAAGAATAAAGTCCTTTATTAAAAAAAAAAAACCTCCAGCAGTGAGAAATCCACTCGTTCCCGGCTTCCTGCGTTGTCCTGATCCTGCGACGGCTGCGGGTGATCTCCCGCGATGAGAAGATCCTGCGTCGGGTGATCTCCGCTCCGGCGATGAGAACATCCATCCATACAGCGCAGCAGCATCCCCGACCTCCTCTCACCGCTGGGCACAGCCCAGCGAATGACGCGCTGCAGCTGTGACATTTCTTATATAGAGGAGGCAGAGCCACCCGTCACGTGACCACGCCCCCTCTGACGTACCCTCTGCTACGTCACTGGGGAAGCCCAAGAAGAGGAAAGGACTTTATTCTTTGGTGTCAGTGTGTTTTTTTACAAGACTTTACACTTCCTTCATTTCACACAGGGGGGGGGGGGGTCAGGATCTGGGGGTCCCCAGATATTTAGGGGGAACCGCACGTCATTTTTGTTTTAAATTGACGGCGGGGTTCCCCTGAATATCCATACCAGACCTAAAGGGTCTGGTTATTGAATTTGCGGGGACCTCCGCACATTTTTTTTCCCCTGAACTCCGATCCCGGACCCAAACTTTTTTCAATTATTCGGGTTCGGGAAAAACCTTTACAGTTCGGGTTCGCTCAACCCTAATCTCAACCAAGAAGACTTAATTCAGGAAATAAATTTAAATCATATTTAAATCCAAACAAAAATGTATTTAATTAATTTAATCAAGGGTGCCCCAGATCCCGAGGATGTCAAATCGCAGCTTGCAGCACCGCCTGCCCAAAGGCTGCATCAGCACTCCTTCTAACGTCCAACTGGTAAAATTTTGTGAACGTGTGGACCGACGACCAGCTTGCCGCCTTGCAAACCTGAGCCAAAGAGATCTGGTGGTGTGCTGCCCAGGAGGCGCCCATGGCCCTAGTAGAATGGGCCTTTATTGATAAAGGAGGGGGCAACCCCTTCAAGCCGTAGGCCTGACTGATTAATTGCTTAATCCATCTAGCGATGGTAGCTTTTGCTGCCGCCTGACCCATCTTGGGCCCCTCCGGCAGGATGAACAATATATCCATCTTCCGAATCTTTTCTGTAGCCTTAAGGTAGGCCTTCATGGCCCTGACAATATCCAAGGTATGCAGCAAGCCTTCCTTTCTAGAAGTGGGTCTTGGAAAGAAGGATGGTAGGATCAAATCCTGGTTTAAGTGAAAACTGGACACAACCTTTGGCAGAAAAGACGGATGCGGACGGAGAACCACCCTGTCTTTATGCAGAACGAGGTATGGTTCTCTACAAGACAAGGCTGCCAGCTCTGACACTCTTCTAGCGGAAGCCATAGCAACCAAAAATACTAACTTTCTAGTTAGTAATACTAACGGAACCTCAGCCAGAGGCTCAAAGGACTGCTTTTGTAGAGCTGACAACACAAGATTTATGTCCCACGGACAAAGCAGTGATTTGATAGGGGGATTAATGCGCAAGACCCCCTGCAAGAAAGTCTCAACTAGAGAGTGAGTGGCCAAAGGCCTCTGAAACCACACTGACAAGACTGAAATCTGTCCCTTGATAGTGCTTAAGGCCAAGTTTTTGTCCACTCCCAGCTGTAGAAAACGTAACACCCTGTCAATGGTGTACTTGCGGGGGTGCCATCTTTGGGACTCACACCAGACTACATAGGCCCTCCAAATCCTGTAATAAATTACTCTGGAGACTGGCTTTCTAGCCTTAATCAGAGTAGAAATTACCTGGCTAGACAGGCCTCTACCCCTGAGAATCAGGGATTCAGCCGTCAAATTTAGATGCCGTAAGGCAGGGTGGAGGATCGGGCCTTGCGAGAGTAGGTCTGGACGAAGTGGAAGGGTCCAGGGCTCCCCCACTGACATTCTCACGATCAGTGAGTACCATGACCTCCGGGGCCACGCTGGGGCTACCAGAATCACTGGTCTGCTCTCTACCCTGATCCTGCGCAGCAGGCGGGGCAGCAATTGTAACGGGGGAAAGGCATATAGTAGATTGAACTGATGCCAAGGGCAAACCAACGCATCGGTTCCACAGGCCAACGGATCCCTTGTCCGGGACATAAACCTGTTCAGCTTCTTGTTGAACCTCGATGCCATGATGTCTACATCCGGAAATCCCCACCTCTGGCAGATTTCTTGAAAGACCTGGGGATGGAGAGACCATTCCCCTGGAACCAGCTGCTGACGACTTAAGAAGTCCGCCTGTAAGTTGTCCACTCCGGGAATAAAAATTGCCGAGATGCATGGTACATGTGCCTCTGCCCACAGAAAGTTCACCTCCTTTTGGGCGGCTCGACTCCTCGTGCCCCCTTGGTGGTTTATATATGCCACCGCGGTGGCATTGTCGAACTGCACTCTCAACGGAGACCCCTGTAGCTTGGGTGTCTATGCCTTCAAGACTAACCGTGCAGCTCTGATTTCCAAGACATTGATGGGCAGAAGTCTCTCAGACACTGCCCAAGTCCCCTGCTGAGTCTGCCCGTCCAAGACCGCTCCCCAGCCCTTTAGGCTGGCATCTGTGGTCACTACCTTCCAGATGATGGGACTGAAAGATTTTCCCTTCAGTAGTTTCTGAGGGTTTAGCCACCAGCAGAGACTTTGACGGACTCTTGACGAGAGGGTCAAAAGGAAGATCCAGGGCTTGTGGCTTTTTGTTCCAAGCCGACAGAATGGCTGCCTGTAGGACTCGAGTGTGAACCTGAGCATAAGGTACTGCCTTGAAAGTGGCTACCAGCTTGCCCAGTAATCGCATACACAAGCGAATGGTTGGTTCTCTTTTGCTCAGAACCAACTGGATTAACTCTCTGATACCTTTGACCTTCGCTAAAGGTAGGAACACTCTCTGCTGTTCCGTGTCTAGCAGCATGCCGAGGTATTCTAACCGTTTTGTGGGTTGCAAGGCCGATTTCTCTCGGTTTAGAACCCAACTGAATACCTCTAGGTACTGAACCATAAGGGCTACTGCTCGATTTAGGCCGGAAGCAGAGTGATCTATAATAAGGAGGTCGTCCAAGTAAGCAAGGATCGAAATTCCTTGGGTCCTTAGATTTTCCAAGATGGGAGCCAGGACCTTCGTAAACACCCGGGGGGCTGTTGCTAGCCCGAAGGGGAGAGCTACAAATTGGTAGTGGCGTCCTGCGATTGCAAAGCGCAAGAACCTTTGATGCCCCTGAAAAATTGGTACATGTAGGTATGCGTCCTTTATGTCTATTGAGGCCAGGTAATCGTCCTGCTGCAAGGCAGCGGCTGCTGACCGTACGGATTCCATCCGAAAGGAGTGAACCCTTAGGTAAGAATTCAGACCCTTTAGATCCAGGATTGGTCTGACATCGCCGTTGGGCTTTGGTATGATAAATAGATTGGAGTAAAAGCCTAGCCCGCGTTCCTGGGCTGGCACCTCTAGGATTACTTCCTGGTCTAAAAGACGATCCAAAGCTGCCAGCAGAGACGCCTTATTTACCGGATCGTTTGGAACTCTTGATTCCTGAAAATGAGGAAGGGGGAACTCCAGAAATTCTATTTTGTAGCCTGTGGCCACCAAGGAAAGGACCCATTTGTCGGGGACATTGGCTTCCCAAACTTCTGCAAAGAATCAAAGCCTTCCCCCCACCCGATTGAGTGGGGGCGCCCCTTCATAAAGCTGATTTGGGGGCTGGTTTTGCTGGCTTGCGAGACCTTGGTCTCTTGCCACCTGAGGCCTGTCCTTGCGACTTATTACCAAAGTTTGATCGTGCAGGAGGCCGTCGATACTGCCTGGAGGTCGAGGGCCCTGGGGCTGGAGACAACTGCCGCTTAAACGTAGGGCCTCGAGATCTCTTTTTGACTGGCAAAAGAGTACTCTTGCCACTTGATATCGTCTGTATGTATTTATCCAGATCCTCTCCAAAGAGTCTTCCTCTGTGAAAGGGGAAGCCCGCTAAGAGTTTTTTACATGGAGTCTCGGCCGACCAATTCTTTAGCCACAAGAGCCTTCGCATGTGCACTAAGAACAGTGACAAACGGGAAGCCTGCTGGATGGAATCTTTTATAGCATCCATCGCAAAACACAGGGCTCTGGGGAGGTCGGCTAATTCTTGTGCCTGCTGCGCCGGAATGTCCTTCAACATCTGTTTTGTCTGGTCTTTTAACGCTTGACAAACGCCAATAGCAGCTACTGCCGGCTGCACCACTGCTCCTGCCGTAGTAAAGGAAGCTTTCAAGAGAGTTTCTAACCGTTTATCGACCGGGTCTTTGAACACTTGTATGTTCTCTTTTACCGGGCAAGTCAAGGATTTATTCACGCAGGAGATGGCTGCGTCCACAGCCGGGAGCGCCCATTTCTTTGAAAAATTTCTCTTCCATAGGGTAGAGGACAGAAAACCTCTTAGGAGGCAGGAATATTCTGTCAGGCCGTACCCAATCCTGAAAGATCAAATCCTCCAAAAGAGGATGGACCGGAAACAGCGCATTACTTAGTGGCGCTTTTAAGGAGCCCAAAGAAGACACCGCAGAAACCTGAGGCCCTGGTAAAGGCAGCTTAAATGCTGAACGGACCATGTCTGTTAAGGACTGGATCCACAGACTCTCCGCTTGGGAGGCTGAAAATGGTTCTTCTATGGTGGATTCCTCAATCTCTGAACCCTCCAGGTTCTGTTCCATTTGTTCCTCCTGAGATTCATATTCCTCCGGGGAGAGAATCTCAGCATCCGAGGATACGAGTTTAGGCAATGGGGATGTAGTCCGCTTCCTGCCTGGAAAAGAATTTGAAATTAAAGTTGTCAATCTTTGTTCTAGCCCACTCAGAGTGGTAGCTAGCATATCCTCTGTGACAAACACAGGGTTGGGATGGTTAGGGCCAGCCAAAGCACCAAACATACCCAATCCAAGGCGACCTCCTCTGTTTTTTTAGGTGAGGATAGAACTGGCATAGCCTGACTAAGATCCTCAGAATCAGAGGGGGAACCCTTTTGTTTTTAGCATTTTTTGCACCCTTAGTTCCTGAGCCTTTGGGAGCCATGATACAACACAGAGGTACTCCGCAAACAACAACCAACTGTTGTATCAAGGAGTAAATGATGTGGCTAGGGTAAATAGGTTTTTGTCCCTAAGCCTCTGGGAAGGCAGATGCTTTCTTTTTTTTTTTATAACAGAACTGCTTCCAAGGACTGTGCTAGTTGTCAGCTGCCTCAAGAGACCTTAGGCTTTTAAATATATGGTCAATGGGGGAGCAAGCTCCAGACCCGCAGGTCTCTTTTACACCACCGGGTGTCGCTGTGTCTCCTCGGAGCGCCACCGCTCTGTGTCCGTCCTCCAGCCAGCTTACTGAGCCGAAGATAACAGTGAGGAGGGAACGCCCCTTCCTCCTGACGCTCCCCGCACCCCCCCGCCGCGCATAACCACGTGCACGCGCGTGTTGGGTCATGGCACGTAGACGAAGGTCTGGACTGGAGACATCTCTCAATGGGGGATGTGTGAGGAGGGGCTGCCTGCTTATCATAATCCCTTTTATGAGTTTCAATGTACAAGTGTTGAGTTTCCATTGGTTCTTCCCTGTCCCCCTCCCCCTCTATGACAAGGCAAAGGGGAGTGTCCCTAACTGTGTTTAAAAGTGTATGTTCTGTATTTAATAAACAGTTGATGCTCTGCATGTTTAGCTCTCAACACCTGTGTGGTTTGCCTCGTGATTGGTGGGGTTAAGGGCTGGTTATAGCGAGTCTGTCGGCGGAGGGTGCGTTTGGAGGACAGGAGATACAGGTCTGGCGGATGTGCCCACCTGGGGTATCCGAGATCCATTACAATTTTTATCTGTATTGACGGGACGCGACAATTTATTATAGCCGCAAGTAGTTTTAAATGACGTTTTTTTCTTAGGGTTAGAAATGTGATTTTGTGCAGGGACAGTTCTAAACATGGGAAACATGCGCCACTTTACAGGCATACTATAGACACCCCCCAGGTATGAAATTTAAAGGAATATTTCACTTTTATTGTTTCACTTTTAGCATTATTAAAATCACTGCTACTGAAAAAAGTATATATGTCCCCTGGGGCAGGACCCGGGTCCCCAAACACTCCCCCTGGGGCAGGACTCGGGTCCCCAAACACTCCCCCTGGGGCAGGACCTGGGTCCCCAAACACTCCCCCTGGGGCAGGACCCGGGTCCCCAAACACTTTTTATGACAATAACTTGCATTTTAACCTTTAAAATTAGCACTTTTGATTTTTCACATTCGTGTCCCATAGACTTTAACGGGGTTTGAACACATTTTTTGTCTGTTCTGCTGCAAACCGAACCGGGGGTGTTCGGCTCATCCCTATTAATGACCCACCTGTGCAGATCTCTGTAGGAGTGTCCTCCTCTATAAATGTCCCCGTTATTCCATCCTCCTCCATAGACTGCTGATCATCCCTCACATACGTCTCTTCTTCTTCTCCTTTAACCTCAAATTCTATATCGATTGGATCTCCACTCTAAACCAAGAAAATGAGAGAGAATATCATCTGTAAGATATAAGCTTTAATATTGTGATATCACATAGAAAATCCACACATTGTTTCCACAAGTCCATGTTCTAGATGATCCAACCCACCAACCTTTAAATAAGGAGGGATGGTGAGACCTTCCTGTGTGGAATCCCGGGAACACAGAGGACGGGGACATCTCTCTGGTGGGTTTCTGTAGCTGGATGACTCCACCATGGTGTCCTGGTACAGATCTTTGTGTTCTTTTAGAGACTCTGACTCCTCCATCACCCCATCCTCATCATCCTCCTCTTTTATCTCTTCTTTAACCTCAACTTTACAATCTCTCAGCTTTCCACTCTGAATATAGAATAAAAATGACATCAATGGTAACAATGCAGATAATGTACAGATCCTAATGATCCTATCAGTGATTGTTCCTCATCTACCTGATGATGGTGGGGGATGGTGTGACCTTCCTGTGTGGAATAATCCCGGGAATACAGAGGACGGGGACATCTCTCTGGTGGGTTCCCATTACTGGATCCATCTGTAGGAAACACACACACTGACTGAATCCATTGTTTCTATGTGTTTATCAGATGATGGGGGATCTAGGTGGAGCCTCCGTACTGCTCTCTCCTGTACAATAAAGTCTCCTCTTACCCGGTGATGTGAGGGGCGGCTGATTGTCCATCATGACGTCCTTGTAGAGATCCTTGTGTCCTTCTAAATCCTCCCCCTCCTCCATGGAGAAATAGACAGTGACATCCTGACACCTTATAGGAACCTGACACACACAATGATACAGTCATCATCCAGACACACCCCTTGTCTGTTATTAGATAATGTCCCAGAATCCTCCTCACCTCTCCTGTCAGCAGCTCCATCATCTTCTTGGTGACTTCTAGAATCTTCTCCATGTTGTGTCTCTCAGGTTTTAGGGAGTCACATGGAGGCACTGTGATAGTCATATGATCACCTGACTTCACAAGAGGAAATCTCTGTATTGGAGAACCAATAGGAAGATCATGTTAGAATCCCAGAATCCTCCTCACCTCTCCGGTCAGGTCTGTGTTATTAATAGAGATAAGAGTGATGTCATGTGACCTCCCAGAATCCTCCTCACCTCTCCGGTCAGGTCTGTGTATTATTAATAGAGATAAGAGTGATGTCATGTAACCTCCCAGAATCCTCCTCACCTCTCCGGTCAGGTCTGTATTATTAATAGAGATAAGAGTGATGTCATGTGACCTCCCAGAATCCTCCTCACCTCTCCGGTCAGGTCTGTGTTATTAATAGAGATAAGAGTGATGTCATGTGACCTCCCAGAATCCTCCTCACCTCTCCGGTCAGGTCTGTGTATTATTAATAGAGATAAGAGTGATGTCATGTGACCTCCCAGAATCCTCCTCACCTCTCCGGTCAGGTCTGTGTTTTATTAATAGAGATAAGAGTGATGTCATGTGACCTCCCAGAATCCTCCTCACCTCTCCGGTCAGGTCTGTGTATTATTAATAGAGATAAGAGTGATGTCATGTGACCTCCCAGAATCCTCCTCACCTCTCCGGTCAGGTCTGTGTTATTAATAGAGATAAGAGTGATGTCATGTGACCTCCCAGAATCCTCCTCACCTCTCCGGTCAGGTCTGTGTATTATTAATAGAGATAAGAGTGATGTCATGTGACCTCCCAGAATCCTCCTCACCTCTCCGGTCAGCAGGTAGATGATCTCCAGGGTGAGGTTTAGTATCCTCTCAGTCATGTGACTCTGGTCCTCCTCCATCCTCATTGGTCATGTGATCTATACAGGTTACCTGTAGACCAAGAATTGATGAGAGAGAATGATATGGACTGTACTGGTTGTACAATATTAGGATGGGGGATAATATGAGGGTCTCTATCATGTAAGAACAGCCCCCCCCCCCCCCAGTGGGATTACACATAAAGGAACATTCCTTTTAGCATTTGTAATGGTTTAAGCGTCCGGGCGCCTCCAACACTTTATGTCTATAGAAACCCCCCATCCCCAAGAAAAGTGGTATAATCCGTTAGTATAGACTGATGAGGTGAGAAGGTGATTGGTGGGAAATGTGACACATCTCCAAAATGAAGAGAATTCTCTATGGGGAATGTTCTGCCCCTGAAGGGGTTAATCTAGGTCTCCACACTATATATGTGTGTATCATCATCTGCTGGAGATAAAAGACGTCACAGTGACTATGGAGGAAGAGGACGGACATGACGGGGTTACTGGATGTAAACAGAAAATAAGATCTTATTACCTCCTCTGCTGTGTCTTCCAGCAATGTCTTCCCTCTTTGTTCACCCGACTCACCTCTCACCCGGAACTTCCTATTTATACCTGACATCACTTCCTGTCTTCCATAGAGACGTGTAGAAAAAGAAATTTACCCCACGGGGCTTTGGACAGCAAAGGTATAAAAGTGTAACAAATGTAATATAATAAAGCATGGTTTATTTTATGGTTGTCAATAACATACATTTTAAATGCAATAACAAATTGAAAGAAAACCCTTTACGGATCTGGTGATACAATACATATTCCACAATATTGGACAAATGTATACAACATTGCTTTATGCTGTGTGATGTGCGTTCCACTTCCTTTCTCTATGGTAGAAGTGAGATCATCACCCTGTGGATCTCAGAGGAACTGCAGCCCCGAGAAACGTCTGGTAGTGTGAACACGGCCTTGTGCTGTGTGTGTATGTACTGTATATCCTTATAGATGGGTCATCTCCACTCCCACCAAGGGGGAGAGAAATATATTACTGCCTAGTCCAGCCTTTCTCAGCCAGGGTTCCTCCAAAGGTTTCTAGGGGTTCCTTGAGCAATGGACAATTTCTGTCTCTCTAACAACTGACATCAATGATCTGTAAGGAGGGCAGTCTTCCCACCAATGACGATGTAAGAATGTCCTTATCCACTGATCACTGATATAAGGGGTCCTTCTCCCATTGGTCACCAATGTAAGGGACCACTACACTGACCACAGATGTAAGAGGGTCCTTCTCCCATTGGTCACCACTGTAAGGGACCAATAAACAGACCACTAAAACTAGAGCTCTGGGTGTGGACGGAACCCATGTTTGAACAGAATTTGGCTTGTTTAGGCGGATGGCGAATGGATGAACTAAATAGGTGCTCAGCCAATTACAACTTCTGGCTGCAGTATTACTCCCGCCTCTAAATGTGGCAGCTTCCTGCTCAGGTTGGTTGATAGGAGGTTGGTTGTCACAAGTGTCCGAATACCCAGTCATGTACACCCACCAGGCTTATTCAGCTGTATACTGGGGATTTGCTGGTTGGCCAGTTAATGTAAACAAAATATTAAAAGATGCACAAAAAACTGTATGGATCCCCCTCCCCCTCCGCTAAGACATTTGTAGCCAGGGGTAGTGATGTCGCGAACCTAAAATTTTCGGTTCGCGAACTTCCGCAAATGTTCGCGAACGGGCGAACCGCCATAGACTTCAATGGGCAGGCGAATTTTAAAACCCACAGGGACTCTTTCTGGCCACATTAGTGATGGAAAAATTGTTTCAAGGGGACTAACACCTGGACTGTGGCATGCCGGAGGGGGATCCATGGCAAAACTCCCATTGAAAATTACGTAGTTGTCGCAGAGTCCGTTTTTAATCCATAAAGGGCATAAATCACCTAACATTCATAAATTGTTTGGAATAACATGCTTTAAAACATCAGGTATGATGTTGTATCGATCAGGTAGTGTAAGGGTTAGGGTTACAGACAGGGTTAGGGTTACAGACAGGGTTAGGGTTACAGATAGGGTTAGGGTTACAGACAGGGTTAGGGTTACAGATAGGGTTAGGGTTACAGACAGGGTTAGGGTTAGAGACAGGGTTAGGGTAACAGATAGGGTTAGGGTTACAGACAGGGTTAGGGTTACAGACAGGGTTAGGGTTACAGACTGTCTGTAACCCTAACCCTGTCTGTAACCCTAACCCTGTCTGTAACCCTAACCCTGTCTGTAACCCTAACCCTATCTGTAACCCTAACCCTGTCTGTAACCCTAACCCTGTCTGTAACCCTAACCCTGTCTGTAACCCTAACCCTATCTGTAACCCTAACCCTGTCTGTAACCCTAACCCTGTCTGTAACCCTAACCCTGTCTGTAACCCTAACCCTATCTGTAACCCTAACCCTGTCTGTAACCCTAACCCTGTCTGTAACCCTAACCCTTACACTACCTGATCGATACAACATCATACCTGATGTTTTAAAGCACGTTATTCCAAACAATTTATGAATGTTAGGTGATTTATGCCCTTTATGGATTAAAAACTGACTCTGCGACAACTATGTCATTTTGTAAAATGTAACCCTAACCGTAACCCTAACCCTATCTGTAACCCTAACCCTGTCTGTAACCCTAACCCTATCTGTAACAGGGTTGGGGTTCACAGTGACAGACCAAACTCCCCGTTTAACGCACAGCAAACAACCGCAAACAGTCCATTTGCACAACCGCAAACTCCCCATTTACAGAAGGTTGGATACCAAGCTAGCCATGTCCGTTCCTTGTCCTCACTGACGTCATTGAATGTCTCTTCCTCAACCCAGCCACGTACAACACCAAGGGTCCCTGAAAGGTGACAACAAGCCCCCTGGGACGCTTGCTATGGTTGGTCTTCCACTTCCTCAAAGCCACCTTCCTCCTCTGACTCCTCTTCTTCAGACTCCTCTCTCTCAGAAAGAAGATTTGCGGTCTAAGGACCTAGACTATGGAACGCTTTACCAACCAGCATTCGGTTGTAGGAGAATCACTTGGCCTTTAGGAGAAAGATCAAAACCCATCTCTTTTGAGGACAAAGGAGAAAGGGACAACGAGCGCCCAGAGGCCATTCAGTTCGCATGTTGCTGCGCTATATAAGTTTCTCACTCACTCGCTGTGCGTTGCCGCAGTTCCAGCAATCGACGACGACAAGGCTGCTTCTGGTGGTGATGGTGAGCACAACTCTTCCTCTTCATGCTCATCTACGGCCTGATCCAGCACTCTTCGCAGGGAACAAGCAAAAATCGCTGCAACTATTCACCCGAACCGTTCTGTACATCCTCTATTCTCTATCGGGCGCAGAATGCAAATATGACAATCTGCAAAAATCTTGCATATAGAGAGAGAGAGATGAAGGGCTTCTATATCTAGTGCACTATTATTAAAATTAATGATAATATCGAAACCGCATTATAAAAAGATTAGGCCTATGTGAGAATATCCATTATGATCATCAATCATTAACCCTAAAAACTAAATATGACGAATAAAAATGATTTCATAGTCAATAGGATTAAACAGTGGGCAAAAAGCCCTAAAAATTCTATAAAAATATCCATGGGAGATCGGCACACCTACCCCGGATTGACGTGTAACATGTCATAATAAATATATGGAGGATGTGAATACATTCTCCCAACATATAAGTAGGACACTCCAAGTGGCCTAGGACAATGGAAGCCGGTGCAGGCCCATACAAATAATAAGATAATAATAATGTAATAATGTCCAGGGGTATGATACATATCCACACTGTACTCATCAAAATAGATATATATTAAAAGTTCTCAAAAAGCAATGGAAGTCGAATTGGACATTCAGACCCCCTGGCACCAGTGTCCTCATGGGTGTATCCATTTAGACTCTTTTTGGCTAATGGTTCTCACCTTATGGCTGCCTCTCCATGATAGAATAGCCAGATTCAGAGAGGTTTAAGCCAGGCGATATCAGTAGCTACGCCAGTAGAACTCTGAATCTGCGCCGTCGTACATTTAAGTGTATTCTCAAATTGAGATACACTTAAAGTAGCTAAGATACGACGTGCCTGCTGCCAGTATCTTAGCCTGTCTAGTTCCGCCGTGCCCGCCAGGGCGTGAACGCTGATTTACGCCTAGAATGCGTAAATCAGCGAGATACGCCTATTTACGAACGTACGCTTGCCCGTCACAGTAAAGATACGCCGTTTACGTAAGGCGTTTTCAGGCGTAAAGTTATTCACCAAAAAGCTGGCCTAGCCAATGTTAAGTATGGACGTCGTTCCCGCGTCAAATTTTTACAATTTTACATTGTTTGCGTAAGTCGTCCGTGAATGGGGCTGGACGTAATTTACGTTCACGTCGAAACCAATAAGTCCTTGCGGCCTACTTTGGAGCAATGCACACTGGGATATGTCCACGGACGGCGCATGCGCCGTTCATTAAAAACGTCAATCACGTCGGGTCACGATTCATTAACATAAAACACGCCTCCCTGTTCCTCATTTGTATTAGGCGCGCTTAGGCCGGCACATTCACGCTACGCCGCTGTAACTTAGGACGCAAGTTCTTTGTGAATACAGCACTTGCCTCTCTAACTTACGGCGGCGTAGCGTAAATACGATACGCTACGCCTGCCTAACGTTAGGCTCTCCGACGTGAATCTAGCTATTAATAGATTTTTCTATCCCCCCAAAATTGTGTTGGGTCGGATCCCCTCTTATGTACTCGATCAAAGTGTCTGGAGACGTTATGTTTGGGAAAGCCCTTAATAATATTTTGGACATGCTCTTAATCCTAACTTTTAACGCCCCCTTTTCGTTTCTTCCTACATATGATAGGTTTGCAACTGCATTGAAGGACTGATTAAGCCACGCCCCCTGTATGACATCCTATAAATTCCTTCATCTCATAGGATTCTCCTGTATAGTAAGCACACAAAGTCTGTTCTTTTTTTTCTGTGGTGTTATGTGGCTGCCGGCACGCAAAACAACCTTTTGCATGGAAAAAAACCTTTCCCCTGTAAAGAAGGAGTACCCTGCCTTTGGGGGGGGGGGGCGGGTTCTATCACTGATTTAACAACAGATTCTTATTGTTGGTTGCTCTTTTGTATGTAATCCGTGGTTTCTCTGGAGGATAGCATGCAAAGTCCTTATCATTCCGTAGGATGTGCCACTGTAGGAAGACGCACTTGTCTCTTTGTCCTCCTCACCTGGCCCCTCCCCCACAACACGCCCTGACACCATCTGACAACCAATAAACCTTATCTTGTCTCATCAGACCACAGACAGTGGTTCAGTAATCCATGTCCTTAGTCTGCTTCTTGTGGGCTTTTTGTGCATCATCTTTAGAAGAGGCTTCCTTCTGGGACGACATGCAGACCAATTTGATGCAGTGTGCGGCGTATGGTCTGAGCACTGACAGGCTGACCCCCCCACCCCTTCACCCTCTGCAGCAATGCTGGCAGCACTCATACGTCTATTTCCCAAAGACAACCTCTGTATATGACGCTGAGCACGTGACCTCAACTTCTTTGGTGGACCATGGCGAGGCGGGGGAGAGGAACCCGTCCTGTTATACCGCTGGATGGTCTTGGCCCCCGTGCTGCAGATCAGTTTCAGGGTCTTGGCAATCTTCTTATATCCTCGGCCATCTTTATGTAGAATCACAATTCTTTATATCAGATCCTCAGAGAGTTCTTTGCCATGAGGGGCCATGTTGTCCTTCCAGTGACCAGTATGAGAGTGAGAGCGATAACACCAAATTTAACACACCTGGGGAGAGAAAATGGCTAATTGGGCCCAATTTGGACATTTTCACTTAGGGGTGTACTCACTTTTGTTGCCAGCGTTTTAGACATTAATGGCTGTGTTTTGAGTTATTTTGAGGTGACAGCAAATTTACACTGTTATACAAGCTGTAGACTCACTACACAACATTGTAGATACAAAGTGTAATTTCTTCAGTGTTGTCACATGACAAGATTTACACAAATGTGACTGAGGGGTGTACTTACTTTTGTCAGATACTGTATATTTTACCAAAAAATTGGGTCATTTATTGTGTTTTTGTTTCCCCTGAAATGAACTTTTTTGTGTTTTTTTACTGAAGTTTGGCGTTTCCTAGAATTTTGCGATAATATTGTGTGACATAACACAATTGGAACTACCACTATTATATTATTTATAATCTTCAGGCCTAAAATGATTTTTTAACTCCTTCCCGCCCTATAGCAGAATGACGGCCAGGCGGGGGCGGGGACTCCATTATCCTGATTGGACGTCATGTGACATTCCAGAAGAATAACCTGCTCGGGAGCGGCGCTTGGTGGTGAGGTGTGTCGCTCTGAAACACTGCATCTCCGATCTCGGTAAAGAGCCTACGACTTGGGCTCTATACCATGTGATCAGCTGTGTCCAATCAAAGCCAATTACATGGTAACCAGGAAGTTCCGGTTATCGGCTTTCCCTTATTCATGCTGACAAGGCGCGAGTAGAGGAGAGCCAATCAGCGACTCTCCTGAAGGGGGGAGGGATCTGCACTGATTTTCAGCATTGATTATTAGTACAGGCCCATCAGCGATGATTGCCAGTGATGCCAATCAGTGCCCACCAGGAATGCTTGTCAGTACCTCCTGATCAGTGCCACCCATCAGTGCTGCATATTAGTGCCTAGGACGGGGAACACAGCTCAGGAAAGTGACCAGGGGATTACAGGCTGATATCACCCAGTCCCCGCCCTACTCTGGACCAATCAGTGAGCAGTATGGGTGGAGGAATGGATTTAGTGTTAATGACTAGGGATGAGCCACTCGAACATCGGGTGTTCACTGAATAGCGAACAATTTGGGGTGTTCGCGGCAAATTCAAAAGTCGTGGAACACTCTTTAAAAGTCTATGGGAGAAATCAAAAAGTTAAAGTTGTTATATGCAAGTTATATTCATAAAAAGTGTTTGGGGACCCGGGTCCTGCCCCAGGGGACATGTATCAATGCAAAAAAAAGTTTTAAAAACTACCGTTTTTTCGGGAGCAGTGATTTTAATAAAGGGATTTTTATATACAGCTTACCTGTAAAATCCTTTTCTTGGAGTACATCACGGGACACAGAGCGGCATAGTCATTACTATACGGGTTATATGGAGTACCTTCAGGTGATGGACACTGGCAATCTCAAACAGGAAGTCCCCTCCCTATATAACCCCCTCCCATAGGAGGAGTACCTCAGTTTTGTAGCAAGCAGTATGCTTCCCAAAATCTTCCCCATAAGAGGGGTGGGAGCTCTGTGTCCCGTGATGTACTTCAAGAAAAGGATTTTACAGGTAAGCTGTATATAAAAATCCCTTTTTCTTTCTCGTACATCACGGGACACAGAGCGGCATAGTCATTACTATACGGGATGTCCGAAAGCAATGCTTTAATGAGAGGAGGGAGACATCTCAACTAGAGTTGAGCGGACACCTGAATGTTTGGGTTCGGGTCCAAACCCGAACTTTAAAAAAAAAGTTCGGGTTCGGTAACCCGAACCCGAACTCCGAACCCCATTGTAGTCAATGGGACACGGACTTTTAGAAAACAAAATGTGCGGAGGTCCTCGCAAATTCAATAACCAGACCCTTTAGGTCTGGTATGGATATTCAGGGGAACCCCGCCGTCAATGTAAAACAAAAATGACGTGCGGTTCCCCCTAAATATCCATAACCAGACCCGTTATCCGAGCACGTTGACCTGGCCGGCCGCAGAAAAGAGGGGGGGACAGAGTGCGGCCCCCCCCCTCTCCTGAACCGTACCAGGCCACGTGCTCTCAACATGGGGAGGATGTCCCCATGTTGATGGGGACAAGGGTCTCATCCCCACAACCCTTGCCCGGTGGTTGTGGGGGTCTGCGGGCGGGAGGTTTATCAGAATCTGGAAGACCCCTTTAACAAAGGGGACCCCCAGATCCTGACCCCCCCCCCCCTGTGTGAAATGGTAATGGGGTACACTGTACCTCTACCATTTCACGAAGGAAGTGTAAAGTCTTGTAAAAAAAACACACTGACACCAAAGAATAAAGTCCTTTATTAAAAAAAAAAAACCTCCAGCAGTGAGAAATCCACTCGTTCCCGGCTTCCTGCGTTGTCCTGATCCTGCGACGGCTGCGGGTGATCTCCCGCGATGAGAAGATCCATCCATACAGTGCAGCAGCATCCCTGACCTCCTCTCACCGCTGGGCACAGCCCAGCGAATGACGCGCTGCAGCTGTGACATTTCTTATATAGAGGAGGCAGAGCCACCCGTCACGTGACCCCGCCCCCTCTGACGTACCCTCTGCTACGTCACTGGGGAAGCCCAAGAAGAGGAAAGGACTTTATTCTTTGGTGTCAGTGTGTTTTTTTACAAGACTTTACACTTCCTTCATTTCACACAGGGGGGGGGGGGTCAGGATCTGGGGGTCCCCAGATATTTAGGGGGATCCGCACGTCATTTTTGTTTTAAATTGACGGCGGGGTTCCCCTGAATATCCATACCAGACCTAAAGGGTCTGGTTATTGAATTTGGGACCTCCGCACATTTTTTTTCCCTGAACTCCGATCCCGGACCCAAACTTTTTTCAATTATTCGGGTTCGGGAAAAACCTTTACAGTTCGGGTTCGCTCAACCCTAATCTCAACCAAGAAGACTTAATTCAGGAAATAAATTTAAATCATATTTAAATCCAAACAAAAATGTATTTAATTAATTTAATCAAGGGCGCCCCAGATCCCGAGAATCTCAAATCGCAGCTTGCAGCACCGCCTGCCCAAAGGCTGCATCAGCACTCCTTCTAACGTCCAACTGGTAAAATTTTGTGAACGTGTGGACCGACGACCAGCTTGCCGCCTTGCAAACCTGAGCCATAGAGATCTGGTGGTGTGCTGCTGTTTAATCCATCTAGCGATGGTAGCTTTTGCTGCCGCCTGACCCATCTTGGGCCCCTCCGGCAGGATGAACAATATATCCGTCTTCCGAATCTTTTCTGTAGCCTTAAGGTAGGCCTTCATGGCCCTGACAATATCCAAGGTATGCAGCAAGCCTTCCTTTCTAGAAGTGGGTCTTGGAAAGAAGGATGGTAGGATCAAATCCTGGTTTAAGTGAAAACTGGACACAACCTTTGGCAGAAAAGACGGATGCGGACGGAGAACCACCCTGTCTTTATGCAGAACGAGGTATGGTTCTCTACAAGACAAGGCTACCAGCTCTGACACTCTTCTAGCGGAAGCCATAGCAACCAAAAATACTAACTTTCTAGTTAGTAATACTAACGGAACCTCAGCCAGAGGCTCAAAGGGCTGCTTTTGTAGAGCTGACAACACAAGATTTAAGTCCCACAGACAAAGCAGTGATTTGATAGGGGGATTCATGCGCAAGACCCCCTGCAAGAAAGTCTCAACTAGAGAGTGAGTGGCCAAAGGCCTCTGAAACCACACTGACAAGACTGAAATCTGTCCCTTGATAGTGCTTAAGGCCAAGTTTTTGTCCACTCCCAGCTGTAGAAAACGTAACACCCTGTCAATGGTGTACTTGCGGGGGTGCCATCTTTGGGACTCACACCAGACTACATAGGCCCTCCAAATCCTGTAATAAATTACTCTGGAGACTGGCTTTCTAGCCTTAATCAGAGTAGAAATTACCTGGCTAGACAGGCCTCTACCCCTGAGAATCAGGGATTCAGCCGTCATGTTTAGATGCCGTAAGGCAGGGTGGAGGATCGGGCCTTGCGAGAGTAGGTCTGGATGAAGTGGAAGGGTCCAGGGCTCCCCCACTGACATTCTCACGATCAGTGAGTACCATGACCTCCGGGGCCACGCTGGGGCTACCAGAATCACTGGTCTGCTCTCTACCCTGATCCTGCGCAGCAGGCGGGGCAGCAATTGTAACGGGGGAAAGGCATATAGTAGATTGAACTGATGCCAAGGGCAAACCAATGCAAACCAACGCATCGGTTCCACAGGCCAACGGATCCCTTGTCCGGGACATGAACCTGTTCAGCTTCTTGTTGAACCTCGATGCCATGATGTCTACCATTTTGTGGGTTGCAAGGCCGATTTCTCTCGGTTTAGAACCCAGCTGAATACCTCTAGGTACTGAACCGTAAGGGCTACTGCTCGATTTAGGCCGGAAGCAGAGTGATCTATAATAAGGAGGTCGTCCAAGTAAGCAAGGATCGAAATTCCTTGGGTCCTTAGATTTTCCAAGATGGGAGCCAGGACCTTCGTAAACACCCGGGGGGCTGTTGCTAGCCCGAAGGGGAGAGCTACAAATTGGTAGTGGCGTCCTGCGATTGCAAAGCGCAAGAACCTTTGATGCCCCTGAAAAATTGGTACATGTAGGTATGCGTCCTTTATGTCTATTGAGGCCAGGTAATCGTCCTGCTGCAAGGCAGCGGCTGCTGACCGTACGGATACCATCCGAAAGGAGTGAACCCTTAGGTAAGAATTCAGACCCTTTAGATCCAGGATTGGTCTGACATCGCCGTTGGGCTTTGGTATGATAAATAGATTGGAGTAAAAGCCTAGCCCGCGTTCCTGGGCTGGCACCTCTATGATTACCCCCTGGTCTAAAAGACGATCCAAAGCTGCCAGCAGAGACGCCTTCTTTACCGGATCGTTTGGAACTCTTGATTCCTGAAAATGAGGAAGGGGGAACTCCAGAAATTCTATTTTGTAGCCTGTGGCCACCAAGGAAAGGACCCATTTGTCGGGGACATTGGCTTCCCAAACTTCTGCAAAGAATCAAAGCCTTCCCCCCACCCGATTGAGTGGGGGCGCCCCTTCATAAAGCTGACTTGGGGGCTGGTTTTGCTGGCTTGCGAGACCATGGTCTCTTGCCACCTGAGGCCTGTTCTTGCAACTTATTACCAAAGTTTGATCGTGCAGGAGGCCGTCGATACTGCCTGGAGGTCGAGGGCCCTGGGGCTGGAGACAACTGCCGCTTAAACGTAGGGCCTCGAGATCTCTTTTTGACTGGCAAAAGAGTACTCTTGCCACTTATCCAGATCCTCTCCAAAAAGTCTTCCTCCGTGAAAGGGGAAGCCCGCTAAGAGTTTTTTACATGGAGTCTCGGCCGACCAATTCTTTAGCCACAAGAGCCTTCGCATGTGCACTAAGAACAGCGACAAACGGGAAGCCTGCTGGATGGAATCTTTTATAGCATCCATCGCAAAACACAGGGCTCTGGGGAGGTCGGCTAATTCTCGTGCCTGCTGCGCCGGAATGTCCTTCAACATCTGTTTTGTCTGGTCTTTTAACGCTTGACAAACGCCAATAGCAGCTACTGCCGGCTGCACCACTGCTCCTGCCGTAGTAAAGGAAGCTTTCAAGAGCGTTTCTAACCGTTTATCGACCGGGTCTTTGAACACTTGTATGTTCTCTACCGGGCAAGTCAAGGATTTATTCACGCAGGAGAAGGCTGCGTCCACAGCCGGGAGCGCCCATTTCTTTGAAAAATTTCTCTTCCATAGGGTAGAGGACAGAAAACCTCTTAGGAGGCAGGAATATTCTGTCAGGCCGTACCCAATCCTGAAAGATCAAATCCTCCAAAAGAGGATGGACCGGAAACAGCGCATTACTTAATGGCGCTTTTAAGGAGCCCAAAGAAGACACCGCAGGAACCTGAGGCCCTGGTAAAGGCAGCTTAAATGCTGAACGGACCATGTCTGTTAAGGACTGGATCCACAGACTCTCCGCTTGGGAGGCTGAAAATGGTTCTTCTATGGTGGATTCCTCAATCTCTGAACCCTCCAGGTTCTGTTCCATTTGATCCTCCTGAGATTCATATTCCTCCGGGGAGAGAATCTCAGCATCCGAGGATACGAGTTTAGGCAATGGGTATCTAGTAGACATGTGCATTCGTTTTCGTCCGAATGCATTTTCGTCCGAATTTCAGGTATTTTCGTTATCGTTTTAACAAACGATAACGAAAGCACAGAAAACGAAAAACGAAAGATCCGACATAAACAAATGCTTTATTTTCGTTTTCGTTTTGTGGCCGAATGTGCTATTCTACATAGAGAAAAGATTCGATTTTTTTTTTTTTTTTTTTTTTTTTTAACATTCGACAGACACCATAAAATGGTAATAATATATCGCCTAAATTCCCTTATGCCACAAGGTTTAAACAATGAACTGAATCTACAATCCTTTTTACCTACTTAAGGTTCATCCTTATTAATACACTGAGATAACTGCACTTTAGTGGGTGTATGTGCCGTGCTCAGACGCCGACAAAGCGTCACGGAATGCTGTTGAAATGTTACAGGGGAATGAATGAGATCCACGCACGCACGGAGCCAATTTAGTAAAACACATCAAGAACCATCTAATCGACGTTTGTATGACTGCCCGACTAGAAGAGACGCCGAGCCTTTGAGGAGATGAACCACTAGATGGTTCTTGAGAATATAAGAGAACATCCATGGAATGACCCGTTGCTATACTAGCTATTACACTGATGTGTTTCTACTAAACTGGCTCCGTGGATCTCATTCATTCCCCTGTAACATTCCAACAGCATTCCGTGCCGCTTTGTCGGCGTCCGAGGAGCACAGCATACACCCACTGAAGTGCAGTGCAGTTATCTGTACTAATTCTCGGGATTTACAACACTACTATGTGATCCATTCATCAGGCCGGCTCTGATATCCATCCCCCCTGCAATATGACAGCAGCCTGTGTTGTTGTTTTATTGCCTTCTATACACAGAGTGCAAGCCTTTGAAGTGCACTGCAGATACTACACGGAGAGCTGTCACCAATTCACATCTTCCTTCATTCATCTATTATGTGAAAACTGCAAAACTTCAAGAGCTGTAATGTACAACGCCTGAATCACTGTTTTCTCTGAAACTATATATACTGATGAACTGCTGCCCGTTGCAAGGAAGCGTGTTAATAGGAGTGAATACAATTAAATCTTTAAACCACAAATGATTCTCTCCCTTTTCTCCACGGACACATATGTCAAATATCTGTAGAAAGCCTGCAACTAGTTTCTCTATCTAATCTCTCTCCCCTTTCACTGTGGCTCGCTCTCGGGAGGTCAGGGAGGAGAGCTTATCTCTTTTACAGCTAGCTGTATCATTTGGGATTTCCCAGCAAGAGACAGACACCCTTCGTTAACCTCTCGATGTCCGGACAGTCTTTTTATGTTATTTGTTCTGTCCATGTGTGTATGTTTATGTGGCTACCTGTACTAAGTTCTTATGGAATCAGGTCCCACAGAAATATTTTTTTAGTCCCTATCATGTATCTTTCCACCATCATTTTTTGATAATAAATATTATATTTTTTGCATAACCAATTAGTCAGTGTGTTCATAATAGTCCTACTTGTTCCCAGTTCTCTTTTATTGGGATATTTGTTTATATATGCAGTTAAGGACTGAACCACATGACAATTACATATGATATGATACATCAATAGCCTCAATTTGTTTTTTTCTAGACAGACACCATAAGCCTTAATTTTTATTTTTTATTTTTAAGATTCTATCGAATCTTTTTTTTTTTTTCTCCATTATAACATTCGACAGACACCATAGCCTTCAATGACATATTCGACATAGAAAGACATGAAGATTCGACCTTAATTTGGATTTTCGGACGAATGCATTTTTTAACGAAAAACGAAATGAATAAAAACGAATTTTGGGAGTAACTAAATAAATATTTTTTTTTGACGAAAACGAAATTACAAAACGAAATATTTCAGTGTGCACATGTCTAGTATCTAGTCCGCTTCCTGCCTGGAAAAGAATTTGCAATTAAAGTTGTCAATCTTTGTTCTAGCCCACTCAGAGAGGTAGCTAGCATATCCTCTGTGACAAACACAGGGTTGGGATGGTTAGGGCCAGCCAAAGCACCAAACATACCCAATCCAAGGCGACCTCCTCTGGTTTTTTAGGTGAGGATAGAACTGGCATAGCCTGACTAAGATCCTCAGAATCACAGGGGGAACCCTTTTGTTTTTTAGCATTTTTTGCACCCTTAGTTCCTGATCCTTTGGGAGCCATGATACAACACCGAGGTACTCCGCAAACAACAACCAACTGTTGTATCAAGGAGTAAATGATGTGGCTAGGGTAAATAGGTTTTTCCTAATGTCCCTAAGCCTCTGGGAAGGCAGATGCTTTCTTTTTTTTTTTTATAACAGAACTGCTTCCAAGGACTGTGCTAGTTGTCAGCTGCCTCAAGAGACCTCAGGCTTTTAAATATATGGTCAACGGGGGAGCAAGCTCCAGACCCGCAGGTCTCTTTTACGCCACCGGGTGTCGCTGTGTCTCCTCGGAGCGCCACCGCTCTGTGTCCGTCCTCCAGCCAGCTTACTGAGCCGAAGATAACAGTGAGGAGGGAACGCCCCTTCCTCCTGACGCAATTTGCCGGGACGCGACAATTTATTATAGCCGCAAGTAGTTTTAAATGACGTTTTTTCCTTAGGGTTAGAAATGTGATTTTGTGCAGGGACAGTTCTAAACACAGGAAACATGCGCCACTTTACAGGCATACTATAGACACCCCCCCCCAGGTATGAAATTTAAAGGAATATTTCACTTTTATTGTTTCACTTTTAGCATTATTAAAATCACTGCTCCTGAAAAAAGGCAGTTTTTAAAACTTTTTTTTGCATTGATACATGTCCCCTGGGGCAGGACCCGGGTCCCCAAACACTCCCCCTGGGGCAGGACCCGGGTCCCCAAACACTCCCCCTGGGGCAGGACCCGGGTCCCCAAACACTCCTTCTGGGGCAGGACCCGGGTCCCCAAACACTCCTTCTGGGGCAGAACCCGGGTCCCCAAACACTCCTTCTGGGGCAGGACCCGGGTCCCCAAACACTTTTTATGACAAGAACTTGCATTTTAACCTTTAAAATTAGCACTTTTGATTTTTCACATTCGTGTCCCATAGACTTTAACAGGGTTTGAACACATTTTTTTGCCTGTTCTGCTGCAAACCGAACCTGGGGGTGTTCGGCTCATCCCTATTAATGACCCACCTGTGCTGATCTCTGTAGGAGTGTCCTCCTCTATAAATGTCCCCGTTATTCCATCCTCCTCCATAGACTGCTGATCATCCCTCACATACGTCTCTTCTTCTTCTCCTTTAACCTCAAATTCTATATCGATTGGATCTCCACTCTAAACCAAGACAATGAGAGAGAATATCATCTGTAAGATATAATCTATAATATTGTGATATCACATATAAAATCCACACATTGTTTCCACAAGTCCATGTTCTAGATGATCCAACCCACCAACCTTTAAATAAGGAGGGATGGTGTGACCTTCCTGTGTGGAATCCCGGGAATACAGAGGACGGGGACATCTCTCTGGTGGGTTTCTGTAGCTGGATGACTCCACCATGGTGTCCTGGTACAGATCTTTGTGTTCTTTTAGAGACTCTGACTCCTCCTCCATCACCCCATCCTCATAATCCTCCTCTTTTATCTCTTCTTTAACCTCAACTTTACAATCTCTCAGCTTTCCACTCTGAATAGAGAATAAAAATGACATCAATGGTAACAATGCAGATAATGTACAGATCCTAATGATACCATCAGTGATTGTTCCTCATCTACCTGATGATGGTGGGAGATGGTGTGACCTTCCTGTGTGGAATCCCGGGAATACAGAGGACGGGGACATCTCTCTGGTGGGTTCCCATTACTGGATCCATCTGTAGGAAACACACACACTGACTGAATCCATAGTTTCTATGTGTTTATCAGATGATGGGGGATCTAGGTGGAGCCTCCGTACTGCTCTCTCCTGTACAATAAAGTCTCCTCTTACCCGGTGATGTGAGGGGCGGCTGATTGTCCATCATGACGTCCTTGTAGAGATCCTTGTGTCCTTCTAAATACTCCTACATAGGGTAATAGACAGTGACATCACCTGATACTTACAAAGATAAAGTCATCATCCAGACACATCCCTTGTGTTGAACCTTCACAGACATCAGGAATAGTTATTTCCTCCTCCATGAAGATTATAAAATCAAAAACAAGTATCATAAGTCCACCTCTGAATAAAACCCCATCCCGTATTATCATATAATCCGTTAGTATAAACTAGGGTTGTCCCGATACCGATACTAGTATCGGTATCGGGACCGATATTGAGCATTTGCGCGAGTACTTGTACTCGCGCAAATGCTCGCGATGCCAGACCCGATACTTTATGGCTGCATTTGTGGGGGACATGGTTGCATTTGTGGGGGACATGGCTGCATCTGTGGGGGGGCATGGCTGCATTTGTGGGGGGACATGGCTGCATTTGTGGGGGGACATGGCTGCATCTGTGGGGGGACATGGCTGCATTTGTGGGGGGACATGGCTGCATCTGTGGGGGACATGGCTACATATATGGGGGGACATGGCTGCATTTGTGGGGGGACATGGCTGCATTTGTGGGGGGACATGGCTGTATTTGTCGGGGGGACATGGCTGCATTTGTAGGGGAAATGGCTGCATTTGTGGGGGGACATGGCTGCATATATGGGGGACATGGCTGCATATGTGGGGGGACATGGCTGCATTTGTGGGGGGACATGGCTGCATTTGTGGGGGGACATGGCTGCATTTGTGGGGGGACATGGCTGCATTTGTGGGGGACATGGCTGCATCTGTGGGGGGACATGGCTGCATATGTGGGGGGACATGGCTGCATATGTGGGGGACATGGCTGCATCTGTGGGGGGGATATGGCTGCATTTGTGGGGGGACATGGCTGCATTTGTGGGGGGACATGGCTGCATTTGTGGGGGGACATGGCTGCATTTGGGGACACATTTAAAAAAAAGTATCGGTATTCGGTATCGGCGAGTACATGAAAAAAAATATCGGTACTTGTACTCGGTCCTAAAAAAGTGGTATCGGGACAACCCTACTATAAACTGAAATGAAGAGAATGTTCCGGCCCTGTAAGTGGGGGAATGTTCCGATCCTGAAGGGGTTAATCTAGGTCTCCACACTATATATGTGTGTATCATCATCTGCTGGAGATAAAAGACGTCACAGTGACTATGGAGGAAGAGGACGGACATGACGGGGTTACTGGGTGTAAATAGAAGATAAGATCTTATTACCTCCTCTGCTGCCGATTCCAAAGATGTCTCCTCACTACTTCCTCCCGACTCACCTCTCACCCGGAACTTCCTGTCTGTCCCCAACATCACTTCCTGTCTTCCATAGAGACTTCTTCTCTCTATGGTAGAAGTGAGATCACCATCTTGTGGAGATCAGAGGAACTGCAGCCCAGAGAAACGTCTCATAGGTGTCCTTTTATGAAAGTGCGGTAAAATACCGCTATTCAGTTCTCAGGGGAGATCGCTCTCCTCTGAGTGCCTGTTTATGAAGCTTTTTTAGATCGATTCTCATGTTGAGATGAGGAGCGATCTACAAACGGCTGGAAACTCCTGAGAACTGCTTCTCTCACTGTAATCTGGCGTGATGTAGCGGGATTACAGTATGAGGAAGTGAAAAATACAAAAGTTGAACACGAATCAGCACACATTATACACCACATATTAATAAAATAATAAAGTTACATTCCCACCAAACAATATACATTAACCTAATTATTAAAAAACATTGTTTTTATCAATATTTAAAGCTCATACATGTGCCTATTTACATGTGAATGGTGTATAGTAAATGAATGGAATCCCACATATGTAATGCAGCTATATATACCATTCATATCAATGAAAAATACATTTATAATCATTACATTTTAATAAAGTATACAAATATAAACCCTGTATAACTGTAATAGAACAGTCCATGGGTAAAACCATATTTTAGGTTTTACAATTTTTTTTTACTAATAAATAAAAAATTATATAAAAATGACTTTAATAGCATTTTAACATTTTAATGCAGGTAGACTAATTATATATATATATATATATATGTGTGTGTGTATATATTGTGACAGGAAGTCAGGTAAATCTGTGGGTGTTGTCACAGACGGGAGATACATTCCTGCCTTGTTTAGAAAATACACCGATTGTTATTAGGCGTCGGCTGCAGAAGTAGCCAGAAAAGGTTTAATGGCGTTGGAAAACTTCAGCTGTTCAGAATGAGGCAATTAAGGCCACCAGAAGTAATCCAGAGGATTACCACTGATTTGCTGCATCCTGAGGCTTTTTGAGTGAAGGAGAGCAGTGAGCTGAAAGTCTTCTGAGGAGGTGAGCTGGTGATTGATTTTTCTGTGTGATAAAAATCAAAAGACTATTGTTTTTCTTCTGTATGACCAGCAGTGTCTGCCCAGCACTAGGCTGTGCCAGACTCCATAGATAGGTTCCTGTGTGGTGAAGATAGACGCCCCAAGTGGCCAGGGTTTATTTTATGTTTGATTTTGTTTATGCTGTTTGGATGCTTGCACTTGTTTCCAGCAAGATGGAAGAATAAACCAAAATCTTTGTTTTCAACCGTCTTCGACTGCCTGTCTGTATAAATTCAGTGGGTAGTGAACCCATCCAGGGGGTCACACACCCCGCTACCGAGCTAACCCCTTACACATGGTGGAGTGCCGCGGGCAGTTAAAGTAACCCCAAAATGGAGGAGATACTGAAACAGCTGGCTATAGCAAATGCAAATCAACAGCAGACGAATGCAGGTTTGCAGCGGAGCATTGCAGCTCAACAACAGGGTCACGCAGCTCAACAACAGATTCACCAAGAGAGCCTTGCAGCTCAACAACAGGTTTACCAAGAGAGCATGGCAGCTCAACAACAGGCTCAGGCAGCTCAACAACAGGCTCACCAAGAGAGCATGGCAGCTCAACAACAGGTTCACCAAGAGAGCATGGCAGCTCAACAACAGGCTCACCAAGAGAGCATGGCAGCTCAACAACAGGGTCACCAAGAGAGCCTTGCAGCTCACCGAGAGAGCATTGCAGGCTTGGAACAGAGACACCAGCAGCAAATGGAGGCCATCATGAAACAGCTTCAGAGACAGCAGACCGAGGCTGGGAGTCAGGCCAGTAACATACCGACTTTTCGGGTAAGACACTTATTGCCAAAGATGACTGCAGATGAGGACCCTGAGATGTTTCTGACCACGTTTGAGAGAGCAGCGGAAAGAGAGAGTTGGCCTAAAGAACAGTGGGCTGGACTAGTGGCCCCCCTATTATCTGGAGAAGCCCAAAAGGCATATTTTGATTTGGAGCTTGCAGACGCAAAAAACTATGATCGGTTAAAAGAGGAAATATTGGCACATTTTGGTGTAACCCTGGATGTTCGTGCTCAGCGGGTCCACAATTGGAGTTATCAGCAGAGGAAGCCACCTCGGTCGCAGATGTATGACCTCATCCATTTGGCTAAGAAATGGCTGCAGCCAGAAACTCTGTCCGGACCAAAGATTTTGGAGCGAGTAGTCATGGACAAATTCCTCAAGTCTCTTCCTAACACCCTGCAGAAATGGGTGAACCATGGTGGTCCGGAAACTGCAGACAAACTTGTAGACCTGGTCGAAAGGTACCTAACAACAGAGAATTTGTCCTCTTCCACCAGAGACGCACAGACTTTTCACCCTAAGACCAGACCCTCCCCACCTATAGGTAAGACTGCATCAAGGAATGGGGGTGGAGAGAGGTACCAAGGAGCAACTAGAGGAATTATCGGGACTACTGCTAATGTTTGGCGAGAGCGGCCTGGAAGACCCATCCCACAGGAGAGGACCAGAAGGTTGATTTGTTACCGTAGCCGGGAAGAGGGACATGTAGCAGCGGTTTGCCCAGCGGGTGATGAATAGAGATGTACAGAACTGTTCGCCGGCGAATAATTCGCGGCGATTTTTGCGCATTCGCGTTCGCCGATGCGCGCGAACATATGCGCTGTTCGACCGCCTCCTATTAATTATCATTGAGCAAACTTTGGCCCTCTATCTCACAGTCAGCAGACACATTCCAGCCAATCAGCAGCATACCCTCCCTCCCTGACCCTCCCACCTCTAGGGTCAGCATCCATTTTAGATTCATTCGGAACCTGCATTCTTAGTGAGAGGAGGGATAGTGTTGCTGCTGCTGAATTGATAGGGAAAGCGATAGCTAGGCCAGTGTACTCCAGTCCTGAAAGACTCATCTGATCTCTGCTGTAAGGACAGCACCCCAAAAAGTCCTTTTTAGGGCTAGTAACCCCAAAAGGCCCTTTTTAGGGCTGGTATATCAGTCTGCTTTTTCTTTTCCTGTAATCTAATTGCAGTTGCCTGCTAGGAAGGCAGCGTGCGTGTGTCAGGGTACAGCGTACACTGTGCCCAGTGCCACACACCACTCATCTATCTTGGTGGCACAGTACATAACATTTAAAAAAAAATATTACTGCAATATAATAGTAGTCAGTTGCCTGGCTGCCAGCGTGTGTCAGGGTACAGCGTACACTGTGCCCAGTGCCATACACCACTCATCTATCTTGGTGGCACAGTACATAACATTTAAAAACCCCCAAAAATTTACTGCAATAGAATAGTAGTCAGTTGCCAGCGTGTGTCAGGCTCATAGTGTAAACTGTGCTCACTTGCCCAGTGCCACCACTCATATATCTGGTGGCATAGTATATTACATTTAAAAAGAAACAACACAATTTTGACTGCAATAGAATAGCAGTTAATTGTCTACAGGCGTGTGTCAGGCCTACAGCGTCTACTCTGCCAACTTCTGCCAGTGCACAGTGCCACTCATATCTGGTGTCACAGTAGCTTGCACGCATAGTACAACTAAACTAATCTAAAAGACAGAGGCAGGCCACCCCGCAGGGGCCGTCGTGGTCGTGGTGCTGTGATTCCCTTTGGCCCTAGAATAATGCCCAGTGTTCAGAGGCCACGTACCCTGAACTCGAAAAGTTCTGAGGACATAGTTGACTGGCTAACACAGGACACCCAATCTTCTACAGCTTCCGCTCGGAACCTTGATGCACCATCCTCCTCCAGCTCAGCTTCGGGCACCTCTCAAGTTACCACTCGCCCGCATGCCGCCACCACCAACACTAGCACCACAGCTGCTTCACTTGATCTGTCAGAGGAGTTATTTACACATCAGTTGGAAGAAATGAGTGATGCACAACCATTATTGCCAGAGGTTGTAGATAAAAGGGATAAGACCAGTGGCGGCCCGTCCATAGGGACGCACGGGCGCCGCCCCCCCTCCCACAGTCACAAAAAAAAAAAAATTAAAAAAAAAAAAAAAAAACGGGCCCTTTAAGAACTTTTATTCTGCTAAAATGTCATTTTGACATTTTAGCCGCAGTTCTGGCGGCCGTCTATAGAGGGCGCTGCAGCGCCACCCCCTCTCGCAAATAACATACATTCGTGCATAAATGCACGAATGTATGTTATTGCTGGTTGCCAGCGCTGCCTGGTCTATTCAGATAACCGGATGCGGGACGCCGGTTATCCGAATAGCGGCAGCTGGTTGGCTGAGGGGAACTGCCTATCAAAGTCAGCGGCTCTGATAGGCTTTTCTCCGGCTCTCAGCTGTCTATACTCTGAGCGCAGGCAATCTGCGCTCATTGTATAAGACAAACGGCCGTTTCAGCCAATCAGGTTCCTGGATTCTGGTTATCAGGAACCTGATTGGCTGAAGCTTCACCACAGCGGCAGAAGACATCGAGGGAGCACATGGAATCCTCAGGTAAGTGCTTTTTACAGGGAAAGGGGCACAGTGACATCATGGGGCACAGTGGTGACAAAGGGCACAGAGGTGACAATTGGCACAGTGGCATCATGGGGCACAGTGGTGACAAAGGGCACAGTGGTGAGTGACAATGGGCACAGTGGCATCATGGGGCACAGTGGTGACAATGGGCACAGTGGCATCATGGGGCACAGTGGTGACAATGGGCACAGTGGCATCATGGGGCACAGTGGTGACAATGGGCACAGTGGCATCATGGGGCACAGTGGTGACAATGGGCACAGTGGCATCATGGGGCACAGTGGTGACAATTAAAGGGCACAGTGGTGACAATTGGCACAGTGGCAACAGTTGAGGGGCACAGTGGCTGCGTTTGATGGCATGGCACAGTGGTGACAATTGATGGCACAGTGACTGCGTTTGATGGTATGGCACAGTGGTGACAATTGATGGCACAGTGGCTGCGTTTGATGGCATGGCACAGTGGTGACAATTGATGGCACAGTGGCTGCGTTTGATGGCATGGCACAGTGGTGACAATTGATGGCACAGTGGCTGCGTTTGATGGCATGGCATAGTGGTGACAATTGATGGCACAGTGGCTGCGTTTGATGGCATGGCACAGTGGTGACAATTGATGGCACAGTGGTTGCGTTTGATGGCATGGCACAGTGGTGACAATTGATGGCACAGTGGCTGCGTTTGATGGCATGGCACAGTGGTGACAATTGATGGCACAGTGGCTGCGTTTGATGGCATGGCACAGTGGTGACAATTGATGGCACAGTGGCTGCGTTTGATGGCATGGCACAGTGGTGACAATTGATGGCACAGTGGCTGCATTTGGTGGCATGGCACAGTGGCTGCATGTGATGGGCACAGTGAGGCTGCAATTTTTTTTTTTTTCGTTTGCGCCCCCCCCAAAAATTTTGAGCACCAGCCGCCACTGGATATGACTCAGTCAGGCAGCATTACACACATGGACGTATGGTGTAATGATGTATCCGCTGCTGCTTCCTTTGCTGAGTTGTCAGATACAAGTGAAGCGGTTGATGATGACGATATGTCCGGGGATGTCACGTGGGTGCCCGCTCGAAGAGAAGAAGAACAGGGGGAAAGTTCAGATGGGGAGACAGAGAAGAGGAGGAGACGAGTTGGAAGCAGGGGGAGGTCGTCGCAAGGAGCTAGTGGCACAGTCAGACAGCATGTATCGGCACCCGGGGTCAGCCAGACAGCACGCCAATCAACGCATGCTGTTGCCACCACCAGAATGCCATCATTGCAAAGCTCAGCAGTGTGGCATTTTTTTTGTGTGTCTGTCTCTGATAACAGTGATGCCATTTGCAACCTGTGCCAAAAGAAACTGAGTCGTGGGAAATCCAACACCCACCTAGGTACAACTGCTTTGCGAAGGCACATGATCGCACATCACAAACGCCTATGGGATCAACACATGATGACGAGTACAAGCAGCACACAAGCTCAAAGCCACCATCCTCCTCCTGGTGCAGCATCTTCAGTCACGTCAACCACTGTTGTCCTCCTTGCCCCCTCTCAACCATCCGCCACTCCATCTCTCACCTTGAGCAGTTCCTGCTCATCTGCCCACAGTCAGGTGTCTGTCAAGGACATGTTTGAGCATAAGAAGCCAATGTCACAGAGTCACCCCCTTGCCCGGCGTCTGACAGCTGGCTTGTCGGAAATCTTAGCCTGACAGCTTTTACCATACAAGCTGGTGGAGTCTGAGGCCTTCAAAAAATTTTAGCTATTGGGACACTGCAGTGGAAGGTACCCGGCCGAAATTTCTTTTCACAAAAGGCAATCCCCAACCTATACTCTATTGTGCAAAAGGAGGTCATGGCATCCCTGGCACACAGTGTTGGGGCAAGGGTCCATCTGACCACTGATACCTGGTCTGCAAAGCATGGTCAGGGCAGGTATATCACCTACACTGCGCATTGGGTAAACCTGCTGATGGCTGCCAAGCATGTAATGCGTGGCTCTGCAGAGGGGTTGGTGACACCGCCACGACTTGCAGGCAGGTCTGCTGCCACCTCCTCTACTCCTCCTACTCCATCCTCTTCGATAACCTCCTCGGCTGAGTCCTCTTCTGCTGCTGCGTCTTGCTCCACATCAACTGCACCCCCCCAGCTCCCCAGGGGCTATTCCACATCCCGGATACGACAGTGTCACGCCGTCTTGGGGTTGACTTGCCTGAAAGCAGAGAGTCACACCGGACCATCACTCCTGTCCGCCCTGAACGCACAGGTGGATCAGTGGCTGACTCCGCACCAACTGGAGATCGGCAAAGTGGTGTGTGACAACGGAAGCAATTTGTTGGCGGCATTGAATTTGGGCAAGTTGACACATGTCCCGTGCATGGCACATGTGTTGAATCTGATTGTACAACGCTTTGTGCATAAGTACCCAGACTTACAGGATGTCCTCAAGCAGGCCAGGAATGTGTGTGGCCATTTCAGGCGTTCCTACACAGCCATGGCGCACTTTTTAGATATCCAGCGGCGAAACAACATGCCAGTGAGGCGCTTGATTTGCGACAGCCCGACACATTGGAATTTAACACTCCTAATGTTCGACCGCCTGCTCCAACAAGAAAAAGCTATCAACGAGTATTTGTATGACCGGGGGGCTAGGACAGCCTCTGCGGAGCTGGGAATTTTTTTGCCACGTTACTGGACGCTCATGCGCAATGCCTGTAGGCTCATGCATCCTTTTGAGGAGGTGACAAACCTAGTTAGTCGCACTGAAGGCACCATCAGCGACATCATCCCATTTGTTTTATTCCTGGAACGTGCCCTGCGAAGAGTGCTGGATCAGGCCGTAGATGAGCGTGAAGAGGAAGAGGAAGAGTTGTGGTCACCATCACCACCAGAAACAGCCTTATCAGCATCGCTTGCTGGACCTGCAGAAACGCTGGAAGAGGAGTGTAAGGAAGAGGAGTCAGAGGAGGAATGTGGCTTTGAGGAGGAGGAGGAAGACCAACCACAGCAGGCATCCCAGGGTGCTCGTTGTCGCCTATCTGGTACCCGTGGTGTTGTACGTGGCTGGGAGGAAGAACAGACCTTCAGTGAGATCAGTGAGGGCGAGGAACGGGACATGAGTAGCTCGGCATCCAACCTTGTGCAAATGGGGTCTTTCATGCTGTCGTGCCTGTTGAGGGACCCGTATAAAAAGGCTGAAGGAGAACGACCTGTACTGGGTGGCCACGCTACTAGACCCCCGGTATAAGCAGAAAGGGCCTGAAATGTTACCGAATTACCGGAAGTCGGAAAGGATGCAGCAGTTCCAAAATAAATTGAAAAGTATGCTTTACACAGCGTATAAGGGTGATGTCACAGCACAACGGGAATCTAACAGTGGAAGAGGTGAAAGTAATCCTCCTCCTAGCATGACCACGCCGGCAAGGACAGGACTCTTTACAGACGTGTTGTTGATGGAGGACATGCAGAGCTTTTTCAGTCCTAAGCATCGCCACAGCCCTTCGGGGTCCACCCTCAGAGAACGACTCGACCGACAGGTAGCAGACTACCTCGCCTTAACTGCAGATATCGACACTCTGAGGAGCGATGAACCCCTTGACTACTGGGTGTGCAGGCTTGACCTGTGGCCTGAGCTATCCCAATTTGCGATAGAACTTCTGGCCTGCCCCGCTTCAAGTGTCCTTTCAGAAAGGACCTTCAGTGCAGCAGGAGGTATTGTCACTGAGAAGAGAAGTCGCCTAGGTCAAAAAAGTCTAGATTGCCTCACCTTTATTAAGATGAATGAGGCATGGATCCCGAAGGGACTGACAGTGGGCGATACATTTGACTAAAGGCCTGATGAGATGAGCTTCCTTGGGCTACAAATGGTCCACACGCTGCTGTATTTTATCTCTGCATGCCGGGTGACTTGCGTGACTTATCCGCTACCAACTAGGGTTCAAGCCGCAATGTTTTAGTGCACTTTCTGCCTGGAAAACATCAATTTTTCTGGCCGCTGCTACAGCAGCAGCTGCAACAATACCTACTTTTTCAGGCATGTGTACATGCCTAATTTTTCTGGCCTCTGGTGCTGCACTGTGGCTGCAAAAAAAAAAAAAAAAAAAAAGGCACATACATGTGTCAATTCCCCTTCGTGATCGTTACCTTGTTGTGGTGAAGGGGCTTGCGTATCACAATGAAGCGACCACCTCAATGAGTGTGTTGGCAATGGCAATGTTGGCACACCCCAGATGATAAGGTCGTTGCTTCATTGTGAACAGACCAAAAGCGATCGGCTGGATAATTTTGCATAGAAAAAACATTCATTTTCTTTGTGATCATCTAAGGTGATCATTAAAGCCTACTAGGCCAACAATGGGCCCACACTGCAGAATCATTGTTTTCTGGGTCACGTAGCTGTCACTGATCTACCTCAGCACGACCATAGGCTTTGGAAAACCGCCATTGACTGCAATCTCCAAAACGTGCGCATGAGCACAGTCATCACTATACCAAGATTGACGCATTGAGGAATACAATTTATGTCATGAGTGTGTCAACTATTGACAACTCTTTGCGGTTGTCTAAATTCTATTCCATACACGTCTCCTGATAGGGGACGTAACAGGGATTAAACTGATAGGAATAGTACTACTTAACATACCACTCATATTGGGATTGCACAGTACATTACACGGCGCACGCACAGATTATTGTTAACCCCCCCTGTCGGTATTCCCGAGTCTGACTTAGGGTTACATTTTTGTGCTGCGATCGGTAACCCCGAGTCAGACTCGGGCTCGCCTCGCAGAATCCACAGGCTTGGTTTACTTACCTTGTCCCTGGATCCAGCGATGCCACCGCGCTGTGTGAGCGAGCGGGACCTCGCTCGATTCACACAGCGTCCTCCTGTGCCGCCGATCTCCGTTCCCTGTGACGTTACGACACACAGGGGTGGAGAACGGCGCCAAATTCAAAAAGGTAAACAAACGCCTTATATACAGTATACTGTAATCTTATAGATCACAGTACTGTATGTAAAAAATACACACCCCCATGTCCCTAGTGGTCTGCCCAGTGCCCTACATGTTCTTTTATATAATAAAAACGTTTCTTTCTCCCTGCAAACTGTAGATTGTCCATAGCAACCAAAAGTGTCCCTTTATGTCAAAAGTGGTTTTAGAGCAGCTAGAAAACAGCGATAATAAATTATAATCACTTGCAGAATTGTGCGATAGCGATTTGTGGGGAAATTCGTCATAAAAAAATAAAAGTAATGACAGCGACAATTCTGCAACTGAGCAAATTTCTGTGATTTTGAGTTGATTACATTATTGAATAATTTTTATTATAATTATATTGTTATAATTATTTATTATATTATAATTTATAATTTTTGTTTTTAAAAAAATGTCATACCCGGGATGCCTACTAGACTCTTGTTTGGTCAGATTTAAGTGAGTTATTCCTAAGAATTACAGGCCTACAGTATAAAACACCAAATTTCCTTGCAAATAATGGTACCGCTTTCAGCACCTTTTTTCTGAAATAATCATACCGCCAGGGAGGTTAATTAAAAAAAAAAAAAGAGCACAGCCTCTGCGGAGCTGGGTATTTTTTGGCCGTGTTACTGAACGCTCATGCACAATGGCTATAAGCTCATGCGTCCTTTTGCGGAGGTGACAAACCTGGTCAGTCAAACCCAAGGCAACATCATCGACCTCATCCCATATGCGATTTTTCTGGAGTGTGCCCTGCGAAGAGTGCTGGATCAGGCCGTAGATGAGCATGAAGAGGAAGAGTTGTGCTCACCATCACCACCAGAAGCAGCCTTGTCGTCGTCGATTGCTGGACCTGCGGCAACGCACAGCGAGTGAGAAACTTATATAGCGCAGCAACTTGCGAACTGAATCGCCTCTGGGCGCTCGTTGTCCCTTTCTCCTTTGTCCTCAAAAGAGATGGGTTTTGATCTTTCTCCTAAAGGCCAAGTAATTCTCCTACAACCGAATGCTGGTTGGTAAAGCGTTCCATAGTCTAGGTCCTTGGACCGCAAATCTTCTTTCTGAGAGAGAGGAGTCTGAAGAAGAGGAGTCAGAGGAGGAAGGTGGCTTTGAGGAAGTGGAAGACCAACCATAGCAGGCGTCCCAGGGGGCTTGTTGTCACCTTTCAGGGACCCTTGGTGTTGTACGTGGCTGGGTGGAGGAAGAGACATTCAATGACGTCAGTGAGGACAAGGAACGGGACATGGCTAGCTTGGTATCCAACCTTGTGTAAATGGGGAGTTTGCGGTTGTGCAAATGGACTGTTTGCGGTTGTTTGCTGTGCGTTAAACGGGGAGTTTGGTCTGTCACCGTGAACCCTAACCCTAACCCTGTTACAGACAGGGTTAGGGTTACAGATAGGGTTAGGGTTACAGACAGGGTTAGGGTTACAGAAAGGGTTAGGGTTACAGACAGGGTTAGGGTTACAGAAAGGGTTAGGGTTACAGGGTTAGGGTTACAGACAGTCTGTAACCCTAACCCTAACCCTGTCTGTAACCCTAACCCTGTCTGTAACCCTAACCTTTTCTGTTACCCTAACCCTGTCTCTAACCCTATCTGTAACCCTAACCCTGTCTGTAACCCTAACCCTGTCTGTAACCCTAACCCTTTCTGTTACCCTAACCCTGTCTCTAACCCTAACCCTATCTGTAACCCTAACCCTATCTGTAACCCTAACCCTGTCTGTAACCCTAACCCTGTCTGTAACCCTAACCCTTAGGCCTCGTACACACGACCGAACATGTCCGTTGAAACTGGTCCGCGGACCAGTTTCCGCTGACATGTTCGGTCGTGTGTAGGGCCTACTGGACAATTTTCCGGCTTAGCGGACAGGTTTCCAGCGGACAAAAGTTTCTTAGCATGCTAAGAAACATGTCCGCTGAAAAGCTGTCCGTCGCACATGTCCGCTGGTTAGTACGTCTAACCAGCGGACCGAAATCCCGCGCATGCGTCGAATTGATTCGACGCATGCGTGGAAGCATTGAACTTGCGCGATAGAGAACGTCGGTGTCGTCTACGTCACTGCGTTCTCTGTCCGCGGGGATTTTGGTCTGATGGTGTGTACACACATCAGACCAAAACCTCCCAGCAGACATGTCCGATGAAAACGGTCTGCGGACCGTTTTCATCGGACATGTTCGCTCGTCTGTACAAGGCCTAACACTACCTGATCGATACATCATACCTGATGTTTTAAAGCACGTTATTCCAAACAATTTAGGAATGTTAGGTGATTTATGCCCTTTATGGATTAAAAACGGACTCTGCGACAACTACGTAATTTTCCATGGGAGTTTTGCCATGGATCCCCCTCCGGCATGCCACAGTCCAGGTGTTAGTCCCCTTGAAACAACTTTTCCATCACTATTGTGGCCAGAAAGAGTCCCTGTGGGTTTTAAAATTCGCCTGCCCATTGGAGTCTATGGCGGATCGCCCGTTCGTGAACATTTGCGGAAGTTCCTGGCTACAAATGTCTTAGCGGAGGAGGGGGAGGGGGTCCATACATTTTTTTGTGCTTCTTTTAATATTTTGCTTACATTAACTGGCCAACCAGCAAATCCCCAGTATACAGCTGAATAAGGCTGGTGGGTGTACATGACTGGGTATTCGGACACTCGTGACAACCAACCTCCTATCAACCAACCTGAGCAGGAAGCTGCCACCATTAGAGGCGGGAGTAATACTGCAGCCAGAAGTTGTAATTGGCTGAACACCTATTTAGTTCATCCATTCACCATCCGCCTAAACAAGCCAAATTCTGTTCAAACATGGGTTCCGTCCACACCCAGAGCTCTAGTTTTAGTGGTCTGTTTATTGGTCCCTTACAGTGGTGACCAATGGGAGAAGGACCCTCTTACATCCGTGGTCAGTGTAGTGGTCCCTTACATTGATGACCAATGGGAGAAGGACCCCCTTATATCAGTGATCAGTGGATAAGGACATTCTTACATCGTCATCGGTGGGAAGACTGCCGTCCTTACAGATCATTGATGTCAGTTGTTAGAGAGACAGAAATTGTCCATTGCTCAAGGAACCCCTAGAACCCTTTGGAGGAACCCTGGCTGAGAAAGGCTGGACTAGGCAGTAATATATTTCTCTCCCCCTTGGTGGGAGTGGAGATGACCCATCTATAAGGATATACAGGTGGTTCTCAGAAAATTAGCATATTATGATAAAGTTCATTATTTTCTGTAATGTACTGATAAACATTAGACTTTCATATATTTTAGATTCATTACACACAATTGAAGTAGTTCGAGCCTTTTTATTGTTTTAATATTGATGATTTTGGCATACAGCTCATGAAAACCCAAAATTCCTATCTAAAAAAATTAGCATATCATGAAAAGGTTCTCTAAACGAGCTCTTAACCTAATCATCTGAATCAACTAATTAACTCTAAACACCTACAAAAGATTCCTGAGGCTTTTAAAAACTCCCAGCCTGGTTCATTACTCCAAACCGCAATCATGGGTAAGACTGCCGACCTGACTGCTGTCCAGAAGGCCATCATTGACACCCTCAAGCAAGAGGGTAAGACACAGAAATAAATTTCAGAACGAATAGGCTGTTCCCAGAGTGCTGTATCAAGGCACCTCAGTGGGAAGTCTCTGGGAAGGAAAAAGTGTGGCAGAAAACGCTGCACAACGAGAAGAGGTGACCGAACCCTGAGGAAGATTGTGGAGAAGGACCGATTCCAGACCTTGGGGGACCTGTGGAAGCAGTGGACTGAGTCTGGAGTAGAAACATCCAGAGCTACAAGCGTGTGCAGGAAATGGGCTACAGGTGCCGCATTCCCCAGATCAAGACACTTTTGAAACAGAAACAGCGGCAGAAGCGCCTGACCTGGGCTACAGAGAAGCAACACTGGACTGTTGCTCAGTGGTCCAAAGTACTTTTTTCGGATGAAAGCAAATTTTGCATGTCATTCGGTAATCAAGGTGCCAGAGTCTGGAGGAAGACTGGGGAGAGGGAAATGCCTGAAGTCCAGTGTCAAGTACCCACAGTCAGTGATGGTCTGGGGTGCCATGTCAGCTGCTGGTGTTGGTCCACTGTGTTTTATCAAGGAAAGGGTGAATGCAGCTAGCTATCAGGAGATTTTGGAGCACTTCATGCTTCCATCTGCTGAAAAGCTTTATGGAGATGAAGATTTCATTTTTCAGCACGACCTGGCACCTGCTCACAGTGCCAAAACCACTGGTAAATGGTTTACTGACCATGGTATTACTGTGCTCAATTGGCCTGCCAACTTTTCTGACCTGAACCCCATAGAGAATCTGTGGGATATTGGGAAGAGAAAGTTGAG